>NC_142814.1:9376398-9676363 GCF_049724085.1 Artemia sp. Qi Xiang Cuo
AGAGCTTGGTTCAATTATGATATTGAGCATCCTGTGCTGGGCGTAGGTTTTGGGGAAGTGGAGGGGGGATATGTACTGCAGCATTCGTGGTGAATCTGGCTGAAAAATGCAGAATGTATGCGACATTTACCTTCGCCCACCCGAAAGCTTGTCTACCCTATACTACTGTCGTCTGCAGCAGCTCATTGCTGATAATTTTGGTAAAAACCAAGCACCGGCACTTATATTTATGACTGTTTAATGTGTGTTTATTGTTTATAATGTATTACGTAATGTATATTATAATGTATTCACCAAGTAGCGTGTTTGTTAAAGTTATTTTTCTTCACTACTGCTAGAATAGCACCTACTCCAATAGAACCCCCTCCCCCCACAATAAAAATACTGTAGCTACACCCTTGGAGAAGATCACAATGAACAAAAATGAATTCATTTAAATTCATGCTAAATGAAATCCCTAAAAAAGACCTAGTTAAACAAAATCCTTAAATTTCTTGTCCTTTCTGTTCCATCTTATTCTTCCGGCTAACTCATTTGCATATACAAACAAAATCTACAAGAGAGCGGACCAGGATTATGTTTGATGGGGTAAAAGAAATTGACACTTAAAAAAGACACAATTTAAATATAGATTCAAAATTGCCATTAATTTGAATGTTTTTCATTTTTGTTCAGAGAGAATACTAACGGAGAAGCCCAGCATGACTGGGCCTTTGAATGTTAGTAATTATTTCGGAAGTTACGAGTGCCGACATTTTATTTTCTCAGTAGATCAAACGTTCAACTTTAAGCAGATTTTTCATGTTTCCCTAACCTGATTCTTGAGGTGGTGAATCAGGTTTCACCAGCCTGATTCACCAACTCAGGAACAAAATTAGATTTATATTACATAGAACTTCAATATAATAAATATATTTACCACGAGGCCGTACCCGGGATTTTCGTTCCGGGGGCGAGGGGGGGGGGGGGGGTAACAAAAAAAGTCTTCCCGTGGACTTAGTCTAACGGTCGTTCGGGGAGGGGTTACAACCGCGAAGACCGTCAGTCCGCTAGTAAACTAGAAAGACTAAAACGTCAGTTAATAAACTAACTACCTACAAAACAAAATCTAAACGACGATTTTTCTTCCCGTTTTTTTTTCTAGGTGGCGGCTCATCGCTGCCGCGCCATCATACCCCTGGCCAACCATCTTGTCTAGGTTAAGCCCAAGGCTTTCCAAAAAATGCAGAATTGCTGAAGTGAGACTTTGTCCGGATAGATCCGTAAGTGGGACAAAACCAAGAAAATTCTCGTGAAGATTTCCAGCAGAGGTGTAGGGGGCGCAAACACATAGCTGCTCCATATTGGAAACGTCCGCTGTTTCGTCAGCAAGCACCGAAAAGCAAGGACTTCGTTTACTTTTTCGACAATGGACTATTGAAGAATTTCTCCACAAGCGACAATCAGACCATTCTGAACCTTTGGAGAAACATACGTAGCATTTGCTGCTGCGGAAAGAAGATATTTTACCAGACTTTCTTCGTAAACCCTTGCCCTTAGTCGCAAAAGAGCTCTGAAATTGTCATCATTTTGAGATGGTATTTGAGATGGTTCTAGATCCGTTAGTGAAATGGGACTGGAATCGTCCGTACCCCGAAGGGCAAGCTGTTGGTTTCCGCAAAATATTACAGTTTCAACAAGTTCAACAAGTTACAGTTTTCCATCTGAGCATCTTTCCAGTTCCTGAAGAGTTTGCTGACAAGGTTACCTAAGTGCTGGTGGCTGCCTTTGCCAGCTGTTTCGGACGAAAAAAGAAGACAGAATCGACAAAAACCACCGTCCTCAGATGGCAAATAGGACAACCAGCTGAAATGAATCAGCCAAACCAACTGAAACTTCAACTTTCTTTTCCCAGATATTGAAAAAGTATATGCAATACCTTGAGTCCAAGGAATCTTTAGCAGACAAAGTTTAGACGCTGTGTCGAGTAACAACGATTTGCGGAAAAACCGTCCGATGTCGAATTGGAACCAAACAAGATTGGGTAATAGCGTGCTGCGAAGTGACTGTATCGAGTGGACTGGAAGGTGAATCAAGTTTAGCATTCTCTAGTTCAAACCTGAGCATCAGCAACCGCTTCCGTGTTATTTAAGCCGACAGGGGCAGATGAACAATCCGCAAACGACTCGTCAACGTCACTATTAGGAATAACTAACCTTGTTCGGTTGGGTGCAAAAAACGATGTTATATCACATTTCCTTTTCATTTTTCAAATCGCTCTTTAATTAACAAAGTTGGAAACTAAAATGACAAACAAACTGTCTTGTGACCCCTTTATGTTACCTGTTTCACAATTACAAGTTCTGCAACGTATGACCCACTGACTGCAATAGATTAGTAATTATCAAGGTTAATGTTTGCCAAAATTTGTTTATATTCATTTTTGTTACTTTAGTACGATTCGGACAAAATTTCGGGTGAAGGGGTGGGGGGGGGGGTTCAGGCCAGGTAACCCCCCTCCAGCCTGGGTAAGGCCTTGATTTACCATTAACCTTTAAAAAAATATTATTTTTTGCTCATTTTTAGTTTTAAGAACAGTAATAGGAGAGGTCACCCTGAATAACCACAGATGCCACCCGAATAGCTGATTCTTTTTATATGAAATTAAGCAATATTTAAAAAATGATTTCCTTCATTCCTGTGTATCTGGCAAATTAAAATTTACGGTTTTGCAGCTCAGACATATTTAGCACTAACCAGTCATAATAAAATTTGAAGAAAAAAACAACAAACAAAACTCGATTATTAGTTGAATTATTACAAAATAAAAATATCAAAACCACTAAAGAGGAAAAATGACCATTTTTTAACGTAAAATCAAACAACAAATAAAAAAAGATAATGATTTTCTTGACTTCTGACATGGGTCATAATGAATTTGCTTAAAGATATAATGGCGGAAAAAGATAAAATAATAAAATAAGATCGTAAAAGTTTTAAACAAAATAATAAAGAACACTAGAAAATACTAAAGAGAATAAATAGAATAAAAATAATAATTTCCTTTATTTCTAATTTCGGTCATAATGAATTCTAGGCAAAAAACAAAATCAATAAAAGATCAGAGCAGTGGGTAAGCATGACAATTACTGACCTTCATATACTTTTGGCATTTATCTCGAAGTTCGGCGACGGACAAACTTGATCGGGCGTAACCAACAAAGCGCGTGTTTGAGGGCAGGAGATTATCACGAAACAACCACCATAAAGTTGGATAAATTTTCTTTTTCGCTAAATCACCCTAAAGAAAAATAATAATAAAAACGACATAATATTGTGCTATAGAACATAAAAATGGTTTATGCAGGAACAAGGCTGGTCTCAGGTGCAGATTCTGCTTAACCCAGATGCAACTTTGGAGTGGATGATGTGGCCCACATTCATACAGTGCCACCTATTTTCTCGTTGGATTGTTTTTAGGGGTGTAAGACCGTTGAGTCCCCATGGATCCTGCAGAAGACCGCAAAAAGGACAATCCTTCAGGTCTTTACGTATCAAGGAGGCACACTTGTGCCTCTCTAAAGAGGCGACCCACCACAATGTTAAGCAATTTCTGGTCCTAGCGGTTGCAGAGAGACAGCGGTGATCGCATTTTGTAGCCCAAGCTCCAACTAAGAAACGTGCAAAATTTCACCCCCCCCCTCTGACTTTATCTTCATGGGTAAAAGTGGGCCGGAAGTTACGACCCTACGATCACAGCCCCCCTTTAACGTTGTCCGATTGGGCTGAAATTTAGAGATTAATCTATCCTAGGGCCCGGGAGCTTATCCTCGAAATTTCAGCTCAATCCGATCACTACTTCCCTGTTTTCCAAAAAACAAACATAGCCACTTAATGTTCATTTCTCTTTTTTTTTTATCAGCCACGCCTACAGGCCACAGTTGGCAACGGATCCGGGTGAATGAGGACTCATTCAAAGCGGAATTCGACCTGTTAAGGGCTTTTGATATTTTCAGACCGAAAAAATTATCCCCCGAATTTACATTTACCAAGAACCTCGTTTTTCTGTTAGCGTATATATTAATTTTTCCCACCACATCCTCTCTTTAACGTTGTCCGATCGGACTTGCATATATAAAACAAACTGTCCTGGCGCATGGGAACGTATACTCAAAAATTCACCTCAATCCAATCCTTCCTTCTGTATTTGCAAAAAAACAAATATCAAGTTTTGTGGGGATTTGCTTGCGTCAAAAATAGATACGAGAGACTAAAATAATATAACAAGTGTCTCTGTGGTACAATGGTAGCTGTTCCTGACTGACAGGCGGAAGATCCGGGTTCGATTCCCTGTCAGAGAAAATTTTTTATATACTGAATTTAAAGCTTAAAAAAGAAACTCAGTTTCTTTTTTAAATCCAATCTATTAAATCCTTCGGCTCAACAGGCGTCTCTAGAAGAATATCACAGTTGGCGTTCAGCTTACCGGTAAGTCTCCACTGCTTCGTTAACATGCCGTAAACCCACATACTTAAACAAAAGTTGAAAAAAGAAAAATTTTTGTGTGCTTTTGATTTGAGTATTCAGGAATTAAAAGCCGTAACACAAAAATTTTTAAGAGCAGGGAGTTTTGGGGGCAGCAGCCCCCCAACTTTAACTCCTGAAAAGATCAGCTAACAGTTTGTCAAACAATAATAAGTAATAAACTGTACAAAAATGTGCAGAAATTATTTGAAAAAACTATGTTTTCTAAAGAGTTAAAGAGGCTAAGTCACAAGTTCGAACCTTAAAACGTACAGGGATTAGGAGGTGCAGTTGCGGGGCTGCCACCCCCAAACCCCCGCTTCTGAATATGAAAGGAGCTGTGCCCTTCTCAACACCTCTCTCTTTACGCTAAAGTTTGTCTTTCTTACAACTCTTTTTTTAAACAATAAAAACTTTAGCGTAAAGAGCGAGGCGTTGAGGAGGGCACAGCCCCTTTCATATACGGAAGCAGGGGTTTGGGGGGCGGCAGCCCCCCAACTGTACCTACTAATCCCTGTACGTGTTAAAGTTCGAACTTGTGACTCAGCCTCTTTAACTCTTTAGAAAACGTAGTTTTTTTTCAAATAATATCAATGAAGAGATGAAAGAAAGGAGAGAATTTTAAATTTTTTTTTTGGGGGGGGGGGGTGTATGATAAGGACAATCGCTTGGTTTGTAAATATATTAATGAAGAGGGAAAAGAAAGGATATAAATTCATTTTCTTTTTTTGGGGAGGGGAAAAGGAGATTTTTATTTATATTGTTTATTTTTGTGTTGTGTAATTATGAATAACAAGTTTGGCTTGCTAAGAGTCTAAGATTTTTATTTTCACATTCACAAATAAATAAACTAAACAACACTTTCGCGCTGGAGAAAACCTACGAGGGTTTGTGGTCGCGCGAAAGTCCACGTAACTACTTACCAGCTAATTCAACTATTAACAACAAAAGCCTTAACTATTTAAATAATTCTATTATAAATAAACCAACAATAAATAAACTATAACCTATATATTAAACAAAAATAAAAAAATAACTGATTTAAAAATATTAATAGATAAATAAAAATAAAATAATAATAACAAATCCAGTCTCCATCACTCTTCAATACTCAACTCCCCCTCCTTCACTCTGCCCTCCCTTACACCCCTTCCCACCCATACCTTCCCAGCCCATCCTTACCACCCCATTTCACCCTTCCTCCCACCCACCCTACCACCCATAATAAAATTCAACAATTATCCCCAGAAAAATAATCGTTTAAATTCTTTTGAAAAACTGATGTACCGTGTTCCGCCAATAAATTATTATAATTATTATGATGCACTTAAACGAAAAAGAAGAACGGGTTGGTAAGAAAAACCCATCCACTGCAGGCCTGTTAGCTTGAAATTGGGGGCGGATGGGTCAGGCTCCTCCCCAAGATCTCTAGATTTCTATGGTTCCTTCCCTGATTACCTATATTGGCCATATAATTCCCCAATTTTTAGATTAGCCCTCCTCCACTCCTTTTGAAATAAATTCTTGTAAATGTGCTTGGCTCACAGTGAAAAGGAGCTAAATTACCTATTCCTTTCAAAGGATTTACAACGTTACAACTAACTACTACTACTAACAACTCACCCCAACACTAAGCTACTCGAGGCCAACACAGGTAGATACGGTCCTCCTCAATCCCATTCTTTTAAAACCATCCCTTTTAACACCCTCCCAGGAAGTTCCCATTTCCTTAAATCTTTCTTCATAACGTCCTCCCACCCCAGACGAGGACGATCTGTTTAGCCCTCGACAGTTGGCCGAAAAAGACAATCTGCGTCAATCTGTCATCCTTCATCCGCACTCCAGCTATCAGTCAACAACTTAATAGAAAGAAGACAAAATTTGACCCTACTTGCAGCTGGAATAAGAAAATTTGAACAGCAGTGTTAAAAGATGCTTCTTCTAGTGATGTGAACGGTGGTCCCGAGGATTTTTAATTTGGCTCATTGACACGATGCTGGTTCCATTGTGTTTTTGATGAATACTTTATATATTCATAGCAGTGAATATAGTGCATTGTCCAGAAAATGAATTGGTTTGAAAATGAAGAGAGCACTATGTGATGTAAATTACGAAGAACTGTCACCTTGAATAGGGAAATATTTTTAGCCGAAATTTTTCATCATTGTGTGGCAAATTGAAATATTTTGAGCATTTATTTGAGCACGGATTGGGTTACGGATTTATGGCGCAACTCAGGGCATGTCATTTTCCCGCTATACAAAGGAAGAGACACAAGCAAAGCTGCAATTCTCGGCGCCATTACTTCCACTTTTGGCAAGCTTCTTGAAGGTATTGTACAGACTGCTGTAGTTAAGCACCTCAACCCTGATACCCTTCTGTCATAACCGCAGCATGGATTCCAACCAAGCAGATCTGTCGATATAATGTGCTTGATTTATACAATTATATAACCGAATTCCTTATTCAGGGCCTCCCGATGGACAAGGTCATTCTCGTCTTCGTTAAGGCATTCGATAAGACTTGCCAGTGGAGGCTCTAATTAAAGCAGAAAACAACAGAATAAATATGATTGCAGTTGACTGGACAATGTCTTTTAAAGAAAGAAAGCATTGAGTCAAACTTTTTAAGGAAATGTACCAAGAACCGTGACGAACAAACTCATCATGTTCACTGACAACTCACACTTATTGGCCCCATTGATACAAGGGATAGCATGGCCACAGTACAGTCAGACATTAAAACTTGAGACCAGGCTAAAATATGGAGGCTGGAGTTTAACAAAGAAAGAAATGATCTACAATGGCACCACTCTATGTCAACAAATCTCAGAGTGAGACAGCCTACTTTTGTGTGCACTTCAGAAGAGTTACTGTAGATGATGAGCCTAAATTCAGTTACTATGCTCGAACTGCAACAGCAAATACCAACCAGAGTCTTGGAATTGTCGAACCAACAATTACAAGCATATCTCCAAAAGTAATCACTAGGCTCTACAAGAGTCTGGTAAGACTAAGATTAAGAATATTGTATGTGCGTCACCTCGCCAGTCAATGAAACAGACCAGATGGCTCTCGAATCTGTCCAAAAACGTACAACAAAATGCTTGAACGGCCTAATAAGTATACATGCAGACGGTCGAAACGTCAAGCTACTAACTCTTGCATGCTGTTGACGAATAGGATATATAAATATAACTTACAAGTTACACTAGTCTGACAATAACTTGATCCAGTTTGACCAATCGTGTCCTAACAGGGGTCACTCAGCAAAGCTCTTCTGTAGTCATGGCAATACCAGAAGAAGGAGCCATTTCTTTTCCAACTATTTGATAAGCTGGTGGAATGATCTAAGCGACAAGACAGTGATCTCTCCGATTGTCGACAGCTTCAAAGCCAATCTCAACAAGGAATGATCTGCCAAACCATGGCTCACGCAATAAGATGGAGCAAATGTTCATCGACCCTGTCGTCACTGACTGGTGTTCACTGGATTCTAAAATATAGCTAGGAAGTGCGTGTAAAAAGTAGTTTAAAGTGATTATCCCTATAGCGACAGAAAGACTCCCCAGAAGAATACTGACTCAGCAACCAGAGGGAACCCAAAGAGGAGGAAGGTGGAAAAATAGGCTTAATTGCATCTACCATCAGAGCTGATGCGGATTACCCAGTAGTCAAAACCTGGTAGGGAAGACGTCTGGCCAGCAGCACATATGGAGGATGACTGGTGGCTCTTTTACAGTTCTATGGGTGAATCTGGTGGCATACGAGGAGCTACGTTATACAAATTGGGTTTTGGAGTTGGTGAAAAACCTATTTGAGAGGACAGATATAAATAGGAGCGACTGAACGATAAAATCCAGAAGAGTAATAGCTACAATCATATTGGAAATGATGGTAAATATGTGCATATTGGCATGCGATATGGATTAAACGGTAAATGGACATTTACGTTATCAAATGAAAAGTAAGCAAAAATACTAAGTTTTAATATCTAATTAATAAGTAAATTGTACATTTCCTTAATGGGTAATAAATGTACATTTTCTTAATGGGTGAATCCAGATTGACATAGTTCCCTATATTTTTTGATAATTAGTAGTAATTCCTCTATTCATTTTTAGTCTGAATTTTGAATCAAAGCTTACGCGTCATTAAATTGTTGCGTTATGTTTTTGTATTGCCTTATTTTGTTTATACAATGTAAATGTTATATTATATACAACTGATATCCTTTAAGGACCTTTATTAAGACTAACAACTGGATATAATCTACATATACTATGTTTGATCAATATATACTAAATTTGATTACTGACATGACGTACGGAAACAAAAACGAAGAAAAAAAATTAAAATAATTATTTAAAAAAAATATTTAAAAAATATTATTAAAAAACTATAAAAAAAAATTATAAAAAAAAGAACAAAATCAAAGGAGGGTGATTTTCAGCCAGTGAATAACAGAGGGCATGAAAAAGAGGGGCATATTGAAAGAGAAGTGCCACGAAAGAAATAACAGAGGGGCCTATCCAATTTTGGAATGGTATTCCATTTGTGACTTGTTTAACTTCAGTCATTTTATTCAATTTATTGATTTATTTAAAGAAAAAAATAAACAAATTCATTGATTTATTTCTAGACAAATTCATCTTCCATAGGATCTTTATTGGCCATGGTTACCAAAAAAAAAAGAAGAACAACAAGCACAAAGTAACCCTAAGCCCCAGAAGGAAAGATCACGCTATTTCAACGACAACTTTTTCCTTTATTGCATTTAATTCTGTGAATTTAAATCTTAAGTAATGAAGCTGAAGTTTTGGACTATGAAGTTCAAATGTTAATGTAGTTAGGTCGTGTAATCAGGCAAAGCAAATGTGGTTTCGTAATGAAATACAGCGATTTCTGTTTTTAAGTTAAAAAAAATACAGCATACCTTCTTTTTTGATAGAGAGTCTGCGGTGGGAAGGACATGAGGCTTCGAATGGACATGCATAAGACTGCATAAGACATGCATAAGAATGGACATTTTTTAAAACTAGCCCACTTTATCTCCTCAATAACACAGCCTGAAAACCTTAGTGTGGTTCCTTAAATAAGGTCCACATGCCTTCATTTCTTCTAAAGAATTGGTGGGGAGAGGGGAAAGGGTTGTCGGTGGCTATTTCAGAAACACTGTGAATCCTAATATACTGAAGAAAAGAAAGCATCAATATGTCATTCCGACTTTCCAAAATCACAACAACTCTGCAAAATTGTATGTTCGAGATAAAACGATATTTAACGTTTTAAGTTATAAACCCAAGATCGATAAACCAGAGGGTAAACCTCCGGTGCATTATGGCTTTCAAATTAGAGTAAATCCAACAAAAAATATCTTCACGGACTTCACGGACATTTTCACGGACCTCACCAGTCGATTAGGTTGGCGCAACAAGTATACATTGACAGGTTAACTAAAAAAAAGTAAAAAAAAGGGAAAACATTTGAAATTCCTTAGCAAAGAAAAAAAAAGGTAAGTACTACATACCGATGCTCCAAGAACGATGAATACATGGGGCGTGGACTCTTCAAATCGCTCAAAGTTAGACATGTGAGTTGAACGAAGCGATCTACGGATCAAATCCAGGCTATCTTGTGGACATGATGTGCGGGAACCTGAACACATAAACGAAATCAGTTTTATCAACTTGGCAAATATTTGATATCAACAGTCAGGGCCATATTCAGGAGGATTTTCGGGGGGGGGGGTTACAAAAAAATTAAAACACGCATCAGAAATTTATTTATATTCATTTTTGTTACTTGTTTATGAGCCGGACAAACATTTCGGGGGAAGGGGGTTAAACCCCCTACTCTCCTCGATATGGCCTTACCAACAGGCATATGTTCAAATGACTAGCTTTTTAACAAAGACCCAGTTTACGACACAGACACGTATGCATACATTTTTTCAGCTTCCAATTTTTTTTTTTTTTTTTTTACTTGCGTGTTATAAGCGACCACACTGTGTTCTTGATATGTCATTAAACAGGTTTTCTGTGTCCACTCGGAGATAATCAGCTTAGAATAAGCGAGATAAGATACTATGCAGGTATCTCTTAGTTAAATACTTAATATATGAAGGCGGTTAGGTTAGACCAGGTACTAAATAAAAGTTCAAATAGGGATAAAATCCTTTTAAGAGACAGTCACTTTCACAAACAGTGATAAAATTTAACGAAATATCTAGTATTTTTTGTTAAATTTTATCACTGTTTGTGAAAATCACTGTCTATTAAAAGGATTTTATCCCTATGTTGAACTGTATTTATCGTCATGGAAAGGCAGTGTGGTCTCCGAAATTATCTAGATCAGGTATTTCTGTTTTCTATAATTGTTTGTTGTGGTTTCCATAATTTTGTTACTAAACTATTATATTTTCATAATATTTTGGTATATTTCGTTATGATCAACCTAACTTCACTTCTTGGGTGTGGTCACTATAACACGTCAGTACCAGCTACCTTTTTTTTGTCCAGATCAATGTAAGTTTCAACGGCAACGAAAGGAATTAGCCCACTTGCCTGGTAAAAGTGGAAATCAGCAATTTTTTGCTAAATTGCCTGAGTTACTTTGCTAGGTGACCGAGGCCGTATCCAGAATTTTGGTTCGGGGGAGGGAGGTACAAAAGAACTTTTAAAGAGGAGGGATCCAAAACCGGTCCCTGGATACGGCCTTGTAGGCGATTAAATAAAAAAAAATAAGTTTTTCAGCTGAAAATAAACAGCAACTTTAAACTCAAAACGAACAGGAATTATTACGTATATGAAGGGGGTTACTCCTCCACAACACCTTGCTCTTTACGCTAAAGTTTTTTAGAAATTTTAAATAACACTTCTTGTTGTTCTAGTTAAACAAACATAGTTTTTCAGGAGTCGTTCTTAACGAACTGGAACAGAATTTAAACTTTAGAATTCATACTGCCCCCTCCTCAACACCACGCTCTTTACACTAAGTTTGAATTGTGTCCCAATTCTTTAAGAATGACTCCTGAAACACAAGGGCCTTTAATTAGAACAATAAGACGTTTTTTTTAATAATGAAAACTTTAGCGTAAAGAGTGAGGTGTTGAGGAGAGGGCAACCACCTTTATATACGTAATAATTTCTGTTGGTTTTGAGTTTTAATGTTGCTCCTTACTTTCAGTTGAAAAAACTTGTTTTTCTTTATTTAATAGCTTAAGAAGAGCATAAACAAAGTCGTCTAGGGGAGCACTACTACCCTGCTAAAGCTCTATGATGCTCTATAGCTTGCCTTCTGTACAAAGTATTAAAGATTTGAAGTATAACGAAAATTTTGTTTTGAACTTAAAACAACGTTATTCCTGATCCTATCCGCTTTTACTGTTTGCAGTAAATATACGTACGATTCATATATATCCTACGTACATTTCGTAAATATACATATGATTCATATATATCCTACGGAGATTTCGTATATTTTCAACTCGAAAATATAATTCGAGGAGGCTCAACTCATCGGAAGAGCCTCGGCTCTTTATCTGTCAGTATCATTGGTATCGGCACAGAAAACAGAATAACTAAAAAGATAAATCGAAAACCGACGGGAAAATACATCCACAAACCATGTTTAAACTTAACATTCTGTCATTTATACCAAGAAGTTTTAAAATCCGTGGGAGTACAAATTTCCAAAAACACTTTCCGAAAAGATTGTTGTTATTGTGTTTTAATTTCATTGGCTATTCTTTCTGGCGTCAATAGTCAAATTGTTTTTGGCTAATAACATTACTCCACGAGCTCAAATCAGGGAAGGAAGCCAAATAGCCCTGCCGTTTACACGTTTTTGCATTGACCTACCGTTGTTATACCTAATTTAGAGTCAGTAAAAGAACCTCTATCTGATTGGTTCTTTGGTGTAAAATTTTAAACGAGTGAAAAAGAACGTAAAGTTTCTTAGTTATATTTTGACAAATAAATCCTCTTGTTCTTTGTTTTAGCTCTACATTCTTACATATCTATTTTTTTTTACAGTGCGATAGCAGGTATTGGGAACATTTTACTGCTGAAGATATTGGACCTGCATACTGTAGAGATAAGACTGCTGAAAAAAAAGACGCATATTTTGATATCCTCCCAGCCCAGCCCAGATGTAAACACCTATCCATAACTGTGGCCGTACATTTAAGGTTTAAAGGGTACAGACCCCAACTCATAAGGTGAAAATACGTTGAGAACCCTCCATAACAGAATCAGGGCTATGCTCCTGGTTCATAGGATTCACCCCATCAGTAAAAATACTTTACTTAAGTAGTCCTCGATATCTGCTATATTCAACTTAATTCTAATTAAGCAGTATAGTACTTCAAGCACTCTTCCAAGTAAAATTTGAGGATGAACGAAACACTATAATGATAAAAGAGTAGTATAAGTCGATTCCATATTCAAAAGTCATTCCAAAAATATAATGAACCTTACGGTCACACGCCTCATCCTCCCGCCTTACTCGGGCCAGATATAGCCGAACATATTCATCAATTGTTGATACAATCACCGCACCTCGGTTAAACGAGCATTTTATTCCCCTCCACCCCCCGTCATTGCTAATGTTCACATTAAACCATTCTCAGTGGTAGAAATTCAAATGCTTTCGAGAAATTGAAAAAACACAAAGCTCCTGACATCTGTGGGATCTCTGCGGAGCTGCTTAAGAATGGCAGCAGCACTATTCTGATATGGCTCCAAATGCTATTCAATGCAATGCAGAACTTGGAGATTATCCTGAAAGACTAACATACATGACTGATTCTACCACTAGAGAAGAGAAAAGCTTACAAGAGGGAGTACAAGAACTTTAGAGGGATAACGCTCCTCTCAGCTCTTTTCTGTGGTTTTATTGCAGTGATGTTTTGCAAACCTCCGACGAAAACGCAGAGTAGAACAGGCTGGTTTTATGCCTGACCGGTCAACGGCAGCAGATATTCTCCTTAAGACAAATTCTTGAGAAGGCGAACGAGTTCCGCCAGCAGGCTTTTCATTGCTTATGTCGATTTCAAGGCAGCATTCGACTCAGTTGATCGAGATTCTCTATGGAATATCCTTTCTAATAATGGCCTCCCGTCAAAATATGTCCACCTACTCAGAGCCATGCATCAAGAGACTGAGAGCTGTGTGCAAGTAAACGGAAGATGTAGCAGGTTCTTTTCAGCAAGAACAATAGTCAGGCAAGGTTTCTCAGTTGCTTCTGAGCTATTTAACTATATTATAGATCAAGCTATGACTTGCACAACCCACAAGTTAAGCTTTGGACTCAAGTACGAGGACAGAGTTGTCACTGATTGTCACTTTGCTGATGACATAGCACTAGTCACGAACTCCACGTCACAGCTGCTCATGGCTCTAAACACGCTTCTGGGATAAACTGCCAAGACCTGACTATCCATTAACTGGAAGAATACAAAAGTCATGATAGTGCATCCAAAGTCTGACGCCGACAATTTTAATTACTTAGACGTCAGGAACCAAATCGAAGTGGTTGACCATTTCACTTATCTTGGTTATATCATTTCAACGGACGGCTGCATCGACCATGAAGCTGTTGTCCGTACGGCCAAGGCCTCTGCTGTCTTCGGTAGACTGAGCCATGTTTGAAAGAAGCCAAAGATCAGACGAGCCACTAAAATGAAGATCCTTGGAGATCCTTGTCGATCCTGCTGTACGGAGCTGAAACTTGGCCTGCGACTGCAGCTTTCCAGCGCCGTCTCGACACACTTCAATCTAAGTGGCTTCGGACAATCGAGAGAATCCGATGGAAAGATTTTGTCAGCAATGAACACCTACGAAGTATGACCTCTCAGTCACCCTTGTCAAACCTGGTTGCCGAGCAGACACTTCGCTGATTCGGACATCTTTTGCGTCTTCCTCCCAAAAGTCTGGCTCGGATTCTTTACGATTTTGAACCAGCCTTGCTGCTGACCGCCCTATGTGGAGAAGGTTGACGACGCTCTCAACGCCACCCCAACATGAGGATTAAGTAAGTAAGTAAGTAAGATTACTATTAATAGAGATGAGAATAAATATAGATTGAACCAAACTTAAAACGATTTTATTAAAAGACAGGTCAAAGCCTCAAATGCCTTAAAAAATGACTTTCTGCACAACCAGGCCCGAACAAGCTTCACCTTATGAACAAAGATCACAACGAAATAAAATCTGTCAAGAGTCAAGGAGCTTTGGCTGGATTAGAAAAAGAAAATATCCATTCAATGTATAATACGCACCAAAATTTTTCTTGACCCATATTTAATTATAACCTAGAGCATATGTAATTTTTTTTTTAAATAAATATGTCTTTTCATTCTGTTAGACTTCATTAAGAAATCAAAAAGAAACCGAGTCTCTGCTACATAGCTATTCTGATTTTATTTGATTTTCGTGCTATTTGAAGAGACGAACAGTTGAAATATTGGATATCATTAATATGTGAGTTGTTTTTTTTTTGTCTGTTTTTTGCCTTTTATTTATATGGTTAGTTTAGTTTAGTTTTTTCTCCCGGCGATAAAGACTTCCGGACATGAAGTCGAAATATTCGGACCTTTTTCTTTTATTGAAAGTTTTTTTTTTGCCACTGTCTTCTTTATAATATTATACCCGTTTTTTTATATTTTCGTTTGTTTAATTTGATACTATAGTGTTTTCTTCAGATGTTTTGTATACAGTCTAGGTTCAAAGGGGAGGGGTGGGTAACACTATATATTTGTAAATATTGTTGATCGGGAAATCGAATGGTACTACTCGTTTTATTATAGTATTTGATGGATGTTTTCCAGAGAACTTGCTTAAGGATTGTTCTGGGTGCCCAACTGACTGACCGTATTTCAAACAATAGGCTGTACAAAAAATGTGGTTCAATTTTGCTCTCTAGGGCTATAATGAAAGAAAGGTGTAGATGGCCAAGGTATGCTGTGCGAATGAAGAATGACAGATTGCCGAATATTGTTCTTTTCGGCCAACCGTCTAGGGCTGAACAGACAGCATTTCGTCCTCATCTGGGGAGGGAGGACGTCATAAAGAAATATTTAAAGGAAATGGGAACCTCGTGGGAGGGTGTAAAAAGGGAAGCTTTGAATAGATTGGGATGGAGGAGGAGCGTGCGTAGCTGTGTTGGCTCGGGTGCTGCGGTGAGTTGTTAGTAGTATTTCATTCACAGAGGGAATCTTCATGTAGGATTACCCAGATTTGTCCTTAAAAGCTTTATATACAGTCTAGAGTCATAGGGGGTGGGGTGGGGTGGGGGGTCAATACATTCGTAAATACTGTTAATCGGGGAATCGAATAGTGCTACTCTTTTTATTTGTGTTTCATTCACAGAGGGAATCTTCATGTAGGATTACCCAAATTTGTGCTAAACAGTTTACTCCAAGTAATACTAAAGTAGAACTTAAGAGCTGGTTAATTAAAAGTAATTGAATTTAGCTTGGGCAAGTAGACTCTATATTGCCAGATATCAAGTTAAAGCAGCTTTGGTTGATTTCCTCCGTCTCTCATTCTTTTGCATCGCGATTTGTTTTAAACATGAAATTCCTTAATTTTTTTTTATTTAGCTACATTTATGTTTTTTACTTTTATTATTTAACTTGTAGCTTAGTGATATTTAGGTAAATATTTACATTTTCACATAATTCAGCTAGAATGAGAGTGAATACATGCCTTTTTTATGCTCATTCCAAATTCAATAATCGCTTCTGGGGAAATTAAATTTTGAGCCCTTAAGGGGACTAAAAGGGCTAAAAAGCCCATAGTAAAAAAAAGTATAAAATCATGTGTCTGAAAAAAAAAATGTCTAGTAAGAAAAAATTACCTTTTGTACCTCATTCAGGAATGGTAATTATTACTGTAGTTTCATTAGTCTTCATAGTAAAATGTTATTTTGAAAACAATTTTGAAAAGATTTTTAGGAAGCACCGGAAAAACCTTGAAAATGATGTCACGCCTAAACACTAACGTCATTTTCGAGGGGTTTTAGGCTCGTTTTAAAAATTCCTGCACACTTGTTTTCAAAATGGTAGTTTACTATTAAGACTAATAATTGCCTAATGACTAATAGAAATAGATAACGTGTTTCTAATAATTCCCATTTTTGAATCTGCAACAAATAATAATTTTTCTCACAGAAACACATTTTGCACATCGTTTTTGCACATCGGACAAAGTTTTTTGTCCGGACAGAGTTTTTTAGAAACACATTTTTAGACTTTTGGTTACTACGGGCTGTTTTGAGCCTTTTTAAGGGCTCAAAATGTATTTCATCCTATCTAAATAATGTGAAAATAGAGATGTTTACCGAAATTTCAGTTTATTCGGATTAATTTAACCTGTAGCTTATTGTATCTTAGTTTATTCCGACTAATTTCAAAGATTAATTCCAAGGGTTTTTTCATCCAGAATTACCTTGTTTAATTAAGCTTCTCATATAAATACATTTCTTGAACCCAAAACAAAATTCTGCCCCTGGCTGGAAGGGAACATTTTGACAACTACTTAACTAAAAGCGTTAAATGGGTTAAAGCATAGATACAGCAGAACTGAAAATATTTCCATAAAAGAATATTAAAAACTAAAATACAATCACATACCTTTTGTTTTGCTTCCCATCTTATCCTGTCTTCTTTTTGGCACTTCAAAGGTTTCAAAGAGTTGGCAACTCGGAACAGACCCCACTTTTCAATTTTATACTAACTACTGGAAGAAAAAAACGAATATAAACAAAGGCATGCGCACTCAAT
The DNA here is from genome assembly GCF_049724085.1 of Artemia sp. Qi Xiang Cuo. NCBI lineage: Eukaryota > Metazoa > Arthropoda > Branchiopoda > Anostraca > Artemiidae > Artemia > Artemia sp. Qi Xiang Cuo. The sequence goes on from NC_142814.1 coordinate 9,393,688, forward strand.
CGAAAAATGCAGAAGTTTGACTAACTACAATAGCTGTACGGGTATGATTAGACTGGGTACAACCAAACTGGGCGTTAACCACATTTTTTCAAACTAAATTTGCATTTAAGTAGATAAAACATCTAAAAGAAAATAATATTTGACTTTGGTCATGCTTAGGAATATACGCATTATGCAGGGGAAATGGTTTAAAGGGGTCAAGTTCTACCAGGACGTCACACGTGGGGGCCTTTTTCGGATTGGTAGGCAAAAAAAGCTACCTGTCAGAACAATATGGTGGCTCCTCCCACATCCAAAACGTTGGGTAGCGGCACCTCGTAGTGTGGCATATGCACAGACAAATTTATAATCGAAAGTTGCTTCAATTAGTTCAAATTCAATTTAATTATTGGCGTCATTAAAAAATAAATCTAAGGATATTCAACAATACATACAGAAGTTTAAATAAGACTATTAAAATGATACTGACAAGCAATGAGTAATTCAGTTTAAACTATAAAATTGAGATTTGGTAATTAAAAATTATAGTTTTTTTTCATGGATCAAATCCGGAAATAGATTTAAAAATACAAGCTTTGCAAATATTACATCAAAATTTACAAGCTTAATATATGCCTATGAGCAAGGGCGTATCCAGGATTTTTCTTCGGGGGAAGGATATTTTTTGGGAGGGGGGGGTGTACAAAAAGAAGAATTTGAAAAACGCATCAAAAAATTTTTTATATGCATTTTTTTACGTTTTTGCACATCGGACAAAAACATCAGAGGGAGGGGGGTTAAACCCGGAAAACCCCCTTCACCTATTAAATCAAGAGAAATAACAAAAAAGGCCCAGTCTAAGCCCACATAGACTGTATAGCCTACTGTCGAGCATAATTGAATATTGCACTTTCATTTGACTTCCTTTATTAGATAGAGGCTCCTCATGAGAAATGTTTTGGCCATTTCTTTTTTGGCCTTTTCAAAAAAGTTCTTTTTTGGCCATTCACTTAACCAAAACTAAAATAATTGGATTGAGTCAAAGGTTCGAGTCAATTAGCTGGGAAATTTTCTATTATCTGAATTGATTTGCTTAATTTTCAGACCAATACATGAGCTTAATAACATAATTACGCGGCTGTTATCTGTTTCCATTTCTATTTTCCTTTCAGAATTTTAGACAGTAATACTTTGAAATCACGTGAAAGGTGTCAATGAACACAATGACACAGTCTTATACTTTAGCGGAGGGGGGGGGGCGTGGAACTTACATTTGTTGTGGGGGTCTGAAAGTCCGAAAAGGCGTTGTTTGAGTAAGATATGTGCCAGACGAAGGCACGTATACAGGGTTTTGTGTAGGCCTAGTAAAAGGGGAGGGGGTGGGGGAAAATTCGATAAAACACAAAGTAAAAAGGCAAGCAATACCAACAACCTAGGAATGGACGGGGGGAATCCTGAGATTTAGGGGAGCATAATTCCAAAGAGCCCAATCGCATCCTCCATCTACGTGTGTGACTGACCTATATGCATCCCCCCCCCCCATTTTGAGTGTTATTATCAATTTTAGGCTATCGTATACAATTGCCAGGAATAGCGTTATATTAAACAGTACATTCAAACAGTTTGCGGTAACGAACTGTAAATAAGGAGTAAACTGCTAATAATAACCGAAACTCCAAAAACAATTGTTTTAATAACAATAAATAAATCGAACGGATATTTGGTGGTTCTAAATGTGTAAAATTTATTAAGTTTATTATGAGATTTATTTATTGTGGAGTTTCAAGCCCCTATATACGATGTACGTGGCACACAGAAAAACAACTTTGCCCAAAGAAGGTCAATTGCTATCGATTGAAAACTCTGAGATAGCCAATCAATTTAGAATTATCGAAAAGTTAAATATTGGGTTCTCAACTTCAGAGGCAGTAACGCCATCACCGTGCCGCATTTGTTCTTGAAGATTGATGTAGTACAAGCAAAATAAACAGTTAATATAGGCTTTTAATTTAAGCTTCGTTTAACTAAGTTGATTCACTTGGAGCTTAATAAATTATTCACGGTGATATATCATTGTGCATCAGATATTATGAAAGGGGTCGGCGGATCTTTGTGTAGTTGAGGAAGAGTGTCCAAAGCCTCAAAAAGGTATATTTTTGTGCCCAAACTTTACAACTCTCCATGAGCCTGCATATAAATATGGAAGAAGGTTTGAAGGGACGGTGGGGTTGATATTAATCTCTTATGCCCATCATTCCTGGTAGTATTTTTGGACTAAGTCTGTAATGTGGGTGCTGCGGGGTGATAGCCTTCTTCTTATCTCAGAAAAAAATTGTGTAACACTTCCATTATTATGTGCATATGCTTACTGGTACAAAAGGTGGAGAGGTGAGGGATCTTGAGTGCCACCAGGAAATTTCCCAGGGGGAGTGATATCAGGAGCTTTGTTTACATTAAATTTAAATGGAAATATTTCTCATTTTCATATTTATACATTGCCTAATGCCGTCTTGTTTCCCGGGCTATTTTCTCTCTTTCCGCCGTCTGTGGGAGGCACCCATTAAAAAAATTGTCGAAGAATTTATATTGAAAACCGTAGAAATGACGACTCTATAGTTCATTTTTATAGATCGAACCCCCCACCCCCCTAATTAATATTTGGAGAGGCGCTGCCGACGTCTATGGGAGACACCCCTTAAAAAAATTGTTGAAGAATTTATATTGAAAACCGTAGAAATGACGACTCTATAGTTCATTTTTATAGATCGACCCCCCCTCCCCCCCTAATTAATATTTGGAGAGGCGCTGCCGACGTCTATGGGAGACACCCCTTAAAAAAATTGTCAAAGAATCTAGAATGAAAATCGTAGAAATACAACTCTATAATCCATTTTTATAGATCGAACCCCCCCCCCCCAATTAATATTTGGAGAGGCGCTGCCGACGTCTATGGGAGACACCTTAAAAAAAATGTCGAAGAATTTAGATTGAATACCGTAGAAATGACGACTCTATAATTCTTTTTTTTATAGATCGAACCCCCCCCCCTAATTAATATTTGGAGAGGCGCTGGCGACATCTATGGGAGACACTCGTTAAAAAAAATTGTCGAAGAATTTAGATTGAAAACCGTAGAAATGACGACTCTATAATTCATTTTTTATCGATCGAACCCTTCCCCCCTAATTAATATTTGGAGAGGCGCTGCCGACGTCTATGGGAGACACTCCTTAAAAAAATTGTCGAAGAATTTAGATTGAAAAACGTAGAAATGACGACTCTATAATTCATTTTTTATAGATCGAACCCCCTCCCCCCTAATTAATATTTGGAGAGAGCGCTGCCAACGTCTATGGGAGACACCCCTTTAAAAAAAATTATCGAAGAATTTACATTGAAAAGCGTAGAAATGATGACCCCATTTTTTATAGATGGAACCCTTCCCCGCTAAGGAGAGGTGCACTTTTCAGGGGCGATTATAATTATCGAACCATTGCATATACGAATATTAAACTAGATTGCAAAAGACAAGGGCTGAAGCAGGAAGCAGTAGCTTCCCTTATATATAAGACAACCTTGGATAAAAGAGTTTGTCGCAAGGAACTGTGAAGTGAATAGCAGTCCTTGTTAATAGTGAATAGCAACCTTGTTAATTTTCAGTCCAATGTTTTTAAAGGCAATCTATTACACTCATAAATGCTTTTAGCATAATACTGTTAAACTTTAGAGTAAAGAGCAAGGAGCTATGGAAGGGGAGACACCTCCATATAAGGAAATTATTTCTGTTCTTTTTGTAGCTTTAATTCTGCTCAACCCTTTTTTTTAAATTTTTTTATTTAGTTTTTAAAGATTGCTTGTAAAAATTAGCAAATAGAACATTACGTTTTGTTTGTGTGTTGTATAATGATGAAACTCAGGACACATAAAACATCCAATTAAGCCAAAAAGGTGTAGGCTATCATTGAAATTATTGTTTGACGAATTCAGCTTTATTTTCTTTTAGTTCAGTCAAGTTATATTTAGACAGGCACATTGCAAAGCTTCATCCTAACCAGAAATTTTTTCTAAGTTATACTCAGCATTAAATTTCTACTTTTTAGAATATTAAACGGATAAAAGTGTAAACAATATTGTTCCCCCAGTTAAAAATAACTGCAATAAAACTTTTTGCTGAGATTTTGAGTGACTATTATCCTCGATCGTAATTGATATAATAAGGGTTATAAGGAACATATGCCAGCGCGGCCAATGCTGTAGGATTTAACCATTTCTGGCACAACTTAGAGGTCCAAGTACAATGCAGTACACTTAGACATTAACGAACCTTATATGGTACAAATTCGGCTGGAAAACTGACACAATTTTATCTCAAACCAATGGTAATGCTGTTCTACACCTTAAACAGCTCAAGCACAAATCTACTCATACAGCAGATTTTGCCTTGTCTTAATCATATGCATTTTATAGCCATTTTGTTCAACGTAGTTGAAAGTTCTGGAAATTATGTGTTTAAGGATGACAAACCCCCAGAGACCCCAGGGCAAAGGTTGGGGGCATATAAGATTTTTTATAGATAGAGTTGTCGTAATACTTCAAAAGGGGCTCATTCAATTGGAAATTGAGAGGGCTAGTGCCCTTTTTAATAGTCAAAAGTGATTGGAGGGTAACTAACTCCCATCTCATGCCCACCATTCCTCCAAACACATCCCATCAAAATTTTCAGATAGCCATTTTGTTCAACGTAGTAGAAAGGTCTGGAAATCAGGTCTTTGAGAATGACCCCCCCAGCCCTCAGCACAAGGGTTGTAAGTTATGCCCTTGGGACATTAAGATTTTTATTGAATGTTTTGTCGTAGGAACCTCAAAAGGGCTCGTTTGATTCGGCACTGGAAAAGGTTAGTGCCATTCTCAACAGTGGAAAGGGATTCTAGAGTGACTAATACCCCTCTCACGCCCACTATTTCCCCAAACACATCCAATCAAAAGTTTGAGATAGCCATTTTTTTAACGTACTTAAAAGTTCTGGAAATTAGGCCTAAAAGGATGACAACCAACTAACAGCCCTTAGGGTTAGGGCTGTAGTTTATACCCTGGGGGCATATAAGGTGTTTATAGTAGAGATGACCCTAAAGGTCCCACGATTCACCCCTGCTGCCACCTACAACTTTTTTTTACATAATTTATGTCTGTTTGTTGTCAGTGAGAATGAAAAAACAGGAACTTTGTCACATTTATGTCTGTTTTCTTGGATGGTTATGTATGTTGGTCAATTTATTTGATGTTTTTCATGGATGTCAACAGCAATTTATGTCTGTTTTATGGCTTTTGTCAGTGAGAATGGAAAAACAGGAACTTTCTCACATTTATGTCTGTTTTATGGTTTTTGTCAGTGAGAATGAAAAAACAGGAACTTTCTCACATTTATGTCTGTTTTATGGGTTTTGTCAGTGAGAATGGAAAAACAGGAACTTTCTCACTTTCATGGATTATTGAGTCATTAATCAAATTGTTTCCGGGCAAGGTTAAATAATGTCTGACAGATGACGTCAAGTTAATTAATGTCTTTGATGTTTTTCCAAAGAGAATGTTTCCAGGTCAAAGTTTAGATCACACATGACAGATGATGTCGTGATTGATTGATTGACATGAAAGGGGAATTAATTTGTTGTTTCTAAAGAGAATTGATTCACGAAAGGGGACTTAATTTGTTGTTTCTAAAGAAAACTGTCTCCGAGCGAATGTTTAGATCTTAGCGATGAATTGTTTTAGCGCGGGAATCAGGTTTCTTAGTAATTTGAAATGTGTCAGCGCAGAGATGCCAAACAAAAGGAACACGCTGAAATTACGTTTAGGGATTATTTGGGCGAAGCCGTTTTAGTCATTTTATGGAATTATTTCGGCGAAACAGTTAGAGACATTTTAAAAGATGATTTAAAAGATGATTTTAGAAGAGAATTTAAGGGTGAAACTCTGTGGTTGTTATAATACACAAGTTGTATTTTAACAGTGTCGTGAGGTCCTCAACCCCCACCCCCAAGGGTTACGCTCCCCCAACCCCAAAGGGTTCCGATCCCCCTACCCCAACCCCGAAGGAAGCCTCCGGTCCTCAAAGGTCCCCCAGGCTCCCAAAGGGCCCCCGGATCCCCAAAAGCCCTCCCCCGGCCCCCAAAAGCCCTCCCCCGGTCCCCAAAGGTCCACCCGGCTCCCAAAGGGCCCCCGGACCCCCATAGGCCCTCCCCGGGCCCCCAAAGGCCCTCCCCCACTCCCCAAAGGTCCCCCAGGATCCCAAAGGACCACCCAGCCCTAAAGGGCCCCCCCAGACCCCCAAAGGACCCCCAGCATCCCAAAGGCCCCTGAGCCCCCATTTTTTAATACTTTTTATGGCTTTATTATATCTTTTCAGAACAAGTTATTTTCTGAATGTCCTTCCTAAACCCATTTTACAAGTTGAAGTACCCATCCTTTTCACCCACAACTTTACTATACTGTTTTTGAATGCTCCAACACCAAGCAATACTTTTCAAAGCCATTTCAGAACAAGTTCTTTTCTTAATTTCCCTCCTAAACCTATTTTCCAACTTGGAGTACCCATCCTTCTCACCCACAACTTTACTTTACTGCTTCCTGAATGCTCCAACACCCAGCAATACTTTTCGATGGCATTTCAGAAGAGGTTCTTTTGCGTAATATAACTCCAAACCCCATTTTTCAATTTGAAGTACCCATCCTTTTCACTCACAACATTACTTTACAGCTCTTGAATGCCACAACACCAAGCAATACTTTTCAATGCATTTCACAACAAATTCTTTTCTTAATGTCCCTCCTAAACCCATTTTACAAGTTGAAGTACCCATCCTTTTCAACCCACAACTTTACTTTACAGCTTTTGAATGCCCCAACACCTAGCAATACTTTTCAAAATGCATTTCAGAACAATTTCCTTTCTTAATATCCCTCCTAAACCCATTTTACAAGTTGAAGTACCCATACTTTTCACCCACAACTTTACTTTACAGCTTTTTGAATGCCCCAACAGCGAGCAATACTTTTCAAAAGGCATTTCAGCACAAGTTCCTTTCTTAATATCCCTCCTAAACCTAATTTACAAGTTGAAGTACCCATTCTTTCCACCCACAAATTTACTTTACAGCTTTTTGAATGCTCCAACAGCAAGCAATTCTTCTCAAAGGGCCTTTCAGAAAGATTTCTTTTCTTTATGTCACTCCTAAACCTATTTTAAAACTTGATGTACTTATCTTTTTCCACAGGTCTTTACTTTCCGACTTTTTGCATACCACAACACCAAGCAATACTTTTCAAATGGCATTTCAGAACCAGTTCCTCTCTTAATGTCCCTCCTAAGCCCATTTTACAAGTTGAAGTACCCATACTTTTCACCCACAACTTTACTTTACAGCTTTTTGAATGCCCCAACTCCAAGCAATACTTTTCAAAAGGCGTTTCAGAACAAGTTATTTTCTCAATGTCCTTTCTAAACCTATTTTACAACTTGAAGTACCCATCCTTTTCACCCACGAATTTACTTTACAGCTTTTGAATGCCCCAACACCAAGAAATACTTTTCAAAAGGCATTTCAGAACCAGTTCAACTCTTAATGTCCCTCCTAAACCCATTTTCCAACTTGAAGTTCCCATCCTTTTCACCCACAACTTTACTTTACTGCTTTCTGAATGGTCCAACACCAAGAAATACTTTTCAATGGCATTTCAGAACAGGTTATTTACGTAATATCACTCCTAACCCAATTTTTCAAGTTGAAGTACCCATCCTGTTCACCCAAAACATTACTTTACAGCTCTTGAATGGCACAACACCAAGCGATACTTTTCAATGCATTTCACAACAAGTTCTTTTCTTAATGTCCCTCCTAAACCCATTTTACAAGTTGAAGTACCCATCCTTTTCAACCCACAACTTTACTTTACAGCTTTTGAATACCCCAACACCTGCCAATACTTTTCAAAAGGCATTTCAGAACCAGTTCCTTTCTTAATATCCCTCCTAAACCCTTTTTACAAGTTGAAGTACCCATCCTTTTCACACACAACATTACTTTACAGCTCTTGAAGGCCACAACACCAAGCAATACTTTTCAATGCATTTTAGAACAAGTTCTTTTCTTAATGTCCCTCCTAAACCCATTTTACAAGTTGAAGTACCCATACTTTTCACCCACAACTTTACTTTACAGCTTTTTGAATGCCCCAACAGCAAGCAATACTTTTCAAAGTGCATTTCAGAACTATTTATTTTCTCAATGTCCCTTCTAAACCTATTTTCCAACTTGAAGTACTTATCTTTTTCCACACGTCTTTACTTTCCGACTTTTTGCATACCACAACACCAAGAAATACTTTTCAAAAGACATTTCAGAACAAGTTTTTTTCTTAATGTCATTCATAGACCAATTTTACAAGTTGAAGTACCCATCCTTTTCACCCACAACTGTACTATAAGGCTTTTCAAATACCCCAATATCAAGCGATACTTTTCAAAAGGCTTTATTATATCTTTTCAGAACAAGTTCTTTGCGTATTTGTCTTCCTAAACCCGTTTTACAAGTTAAAGTACTTATCTTTTCACCCAGAACTTTACTATACTCCTTCTTGAATGCTCCAACACCAAGCAATGCTTTTCAAATGGCATTTCAGAACAAGTTCTTTTCTCAATGTCCTTCCTAAACCTATTTTCCAACTTGAAGTTCCAATCCTTTTCACCCACAACTTTACATTCAAGCTTTTTGGATACCTCAACACCAAGAAATACTTTTCAAAAGACATTTCAGATCAAGTTCCCTCCTTAATCTCACTCCTAACCCCAATTTACAAGTTGAAGTACCCATCCTTTTCACCCACAACTTTACATTACAGCTTTTTGGTTACCTCAACACCAAGCAATACTTTTCAAAAGGCATTTCAGAACAAGTTATTTTCTTAATGTCCCTCCTAAGCCCATTTTACAAGTTGAAGTACCCATCCTTTCACCCACAACTTTACTATACTCCTTCTTGAATGCTCCAACCCCCAACAATACTTTTCAAAGGCATTTCACAACAAGTTCTTTTCCTAATGTCCCTCCTAAACCCATTTTACAAGTTGAAGTACCCATCCCTTTTCAACCCACAACTTTACTTTACAGCTTTTGAAGGCCACAACACCAAGCAATACTTTTCAAAGGGCATTTCAGAACAAGTTCTTTTCTTAATGTTCCTTCTAAACCCATTTTACAAGTTGAAGTACCCATACTTTTCACCCACAACTTTACTTTACAGTCTTTTGCATACTCCAACACCAAGCAATACTTTTTAAATGACATGTTAGAACAAGCTCTTTTTTCAACTTAGCTCCTGAACTAATTTTACAAGCTCAAGTTCCCATCTTTTTCACCCACAACTTTGGTTAGAAGCTTTTTGAATTCCCCAAATCCAAGGAATACTTATAAAAAGACATTTCAGAGGAAGTTCCTTTTCTTAATGTCCCTCCTAAGCCCATTTTACAAATTGAAGTACCCATCCTTTTCACACACAACATTACTTCACAGCTCTTGAAGGCCACAACACCAAGCAAAACTTTTCAAAGCATTTCACAACAAGTTCTTTTCTTAATGCCCCTCCTAAACCCATTTTACAAGTTGAAGTACCCATCCTTTTCAACCCACAACATTACTTTACAGCTTTTGAATGCCCCAACACATAGCAATACTTTTCAAATGGCATTTCAGAACAAGTTATTTTCTTAATGTCCCTCCTAAACCCATTTTACAAGTTGAAGTGCCCACCCTTTTCACCCTCAACTTTACTATAGTGCCTTTTGGAATGCTCCCACACCATGCAATGCTTTTCAAATGGCATTTCCGAACAATTTCTTTTCATAATATCCCTCTTAAAACCAATTTAAATCGTTTTAATTACAATTCTTTTCACCAACAAATTCACATTACATCGTCTTGAATGCCAGACAACATCGCGATTAAAATCAAAAGGTTATTTCGTAACATATCGTGTCTTAAATTATCTCCAAAAAAATTTTTAAAAGCTGAAGTACCCGTCAGTATCACCACCAACATAAATATAAATATATTGTAGATCACTAAACCCATCCATACTTTTCAATGCATTTCACAACAAGTTCTTTTCCTAATGCCCCTCCTAAACCCATTTTACAAGTTGAAGTACCCATCCTTTTCAACCCACAACTTTACTTTACAGCTTTTGAATGCCCCAACACCTAACAATACTTTTCAAAAGGCATTTCAGAACCAGTTCCTTTCTTAATGCCCCTCCTAAACCCATTTTACAAGTTGAAGTACCCATACTTTTCACCCACGACTTTACTATACTGCATTTTTGAATGCTCCAACACCAAGCAATACTTTTCAAATGGCATTTCAGAACAAGTTATTTTCTCAATGTCCTTCCTAAACCCATTTTACAAGTTGAAGTTCCCATCCTTTTCACCCACAACTTTACTTTACAGCTTTTTGAATGTCCCAACACCAATCAATACTTTAATAAAGGTAATTCAGAACCATGTACATGTCATGCTGTGAATCATAAAACCTTTTTACAATTTGAAGTCCCAAACCTTTTAAAAATCAACACTACTACACAGTCTATTGAACCCTTAAAATAACAGCAAACATTTTAAAAAAAATTTAAGAAAAAGTTTTTTTCATAATTTACATAATACGTCCAGTTTACAAGTTAAAGTGCCCATCCTTTTCGCCCACAACTTTACTTTACAGCTTTTTGAATGCCCAACATCAAGCAATACTTTTCAAAGGCATTTCAGAACTAGTTTGTTTCTTAGTGACCGTCCTAAACCCATTTTACAAATTGAAGTACCCATCCTTTTTCACCCAACAACTTTACTTTACAGCTTTTTGATTGCTCCAACACCAAGTAATACTTTTCAAATGGAATTTTACACAAATTTTTTTTCTTAATATCCAACCTAAACCCATTTTACAACTTGAAGTACAAATCCTTTACACCCAAAACCTTACTTTACAGATTTTTGAATACCCCAACACCAAGCTATACTTTTCAAAAGACATTTCACAACAAGTTTCTTTCTTAATATCACTCCTAAGTCCATTTTACAAGTTGAAGTACTCATCCTTTTAACCCAAAACTTTACTTTACAGCTTTTGAATGCTCCATCACCAAGCAATACTTTTCAAAGGCATTTCAGAACAAGTTCTTTTTTTAATGTTCCTCCTAAACCCATTTTCAAGTTGAAGTACTCATCTTTTTCACCATAACTTTAGTTTACTACTTTTTTGAATGCTCCAACACCATGCAATACTTCTCAAATGACATATCAGGAGCTAATTTTCTCATTGATGTGAAGAAAAGTTCAAGTTCTTTTCCTAACTATCCATATGAAAAGAAATAAGTTACAGATCAATTCTATTTTTCAAGAAAAAATAAAAATTTTCCACTCCAGTTCAGATTTTTCTCAAAGAGATGGAAAAATTTAAAATTACTGTTCTAAATTTTTCATAGAAGATGCAAAAAGTTATACGTTGATCATGAAAAGTTAACTCAAGTCTGAATTTTATTAAAGAACTTACAGTTCAATTCTAATTTCTCCAGAGAAAAATAAAAATCTTCCTTTGCAGTTCTTAATTTCACAAAGACACAAAGAAATTTAAATTTCTCTTCTGAAGTTTCGTAGAGAAAAGAAAAATTTATAGTTCAATTCTATTTTTTTTTCAAAGAAAATAAAAAATCTCCAACTTTTTAATAAACATTTTAAGAGAGTAACATGCTAAAATTTCCAAAGATAATAGAAATATAACAAAGTAATGCATAAAATATTTTCATTGAAGTAACAACATAAAAATATGTTACAGACATTATTTTACATTATTAACATCATTGAACAGCAATGAACATTCTGAATCTGTTCCATAAAATAATTTATCGAGTTCTCTCTCTCTTGATACTAGAGTTACTCGCTTCTCTTAGTTCATAACCACTAGAATAATCATTCATCCATTTTGAGTCATATACAATTTCCACTGGGAATGTCACCTACTGATTCAATACACGTTTCATCCTAGGTTTTATTTGATTCATTGACTATATGATCAATAGTAGTAATAATGCACACTTGTGCTTAATTTTCCAAACAATTTGTCATTATATTCATTAGTAATATTGTCTGCCAATGCTCTTTTTTTTTAACAGCAATTTCAATGTCTATTATCTCATCATTTTTACAGAGGCAACCGTTTTGGCACGTTGACAAAATATGATTTATAAGGTTGGTGTAGCCGTAGGCTCTTCTTTTCTTTACTGATTTCATTCGAATGCTAACACCGGAAAGATGACAATAAGATCTATCAACAGCTAACATGTTACCAGAACCATTAGCTAGAAGTTGCCCATCTTCATCGACTATTATTTTTAAGTTGGCATTCTCTTTGAGCACTAACTTCTCTGGAAATGATACTTTCACATATCCACCTTTTGAATGATGAAAATTTTTGACTACTCCAAAGGATAGTTCAAATATATCTCTTTGTCAGCATTCAAGGCAACAATGACTTTATCATGTGCACACACTTTCTTCGAATAATTCATTTTCACGTCTTTTTTAAAAATATGTTTAGGTGTTTATCCCTCCAATGGTAAAAAATGACTGATTTAACGCAAGTAATAAACTTGATAGTCTCGATAAGCTACCCTGGGGTACCACTGGAAAAGCCGCTCCCATTGTATAAGCAACCATACAGCAAGCTTCCTACACCTGCACGCATGCTTAGTGAGATAAAAATACAAAGTTGACCTTGGGGGATTTTCCGGTGAGTATGGTTAGGTTAGGTTAGGTTAGACTAGATTAAGTTAGGTTAGATTAGGTTAGGTAATGTCATGTTAGGTAAGTTAGGTTAGGTTAGCTAAGTTAGGCTAGATTAGCTAGTAAACATCTCTCCATGTTTAAGTTAGGTTAGGTTAGGCTAGATTAAGTTATGTTAGGTTAAGTTAGGTTAGGTTAGCCTACGTACGCCTGCGTACGTAGGTTAGTTATGTTAGGTTAGGTAACCTAACTTACCTAACCTGACTTTACCTAACCTAATCTAACCTAACTTAATCTAGTCTAACCTAACCTAACCATACTCACCGGAAAATCCCCCCAGGTCGACTTTGTATTTTTCTCTCACTATGCATGCTTGCGGGTGTAGCAAACGTACTCTATGGTTGCTCTTATAATGGGAGCGGCTTTCCCAGTGGTACTCCTTGGTAGCTTATCGAGACTATCGAGTTTATTACGTGCTTTAAATCAGTCATTTTTTACCATTGGTGGGATAAACACCTAAACATATTTTTAAAAAAGACGTGACAATGAATTATTCGAAGAAAGTGTGTGCACATGATAAAGTCATTTTTGCCTTGAATGCTGACAAAGAGATATATTTGAACTATGGGACAAGTATTAGTGGAGATCTTATTGGGAATGTGTGCCTACGTTGTCATGACAGTGAGGAGTTAAATTCCTTTGGAGTAGTCAAGAATTTTCATCATTCAAAAGGTGGATATGTGAAAGTATCATTTCCAGAGAAGTTAGTGCTCAAAGAGAATGCCAACTCAAAAATAATAGTCGATGAAGATGGGCAACTTCTAGCTAATGGTTCTGGTAACATGTTAGCTGTTGATAGATCTTATTGTCATCTTTCCGGTGTTAGCATTCGAATGAAATCAGTAAAGAAAAGAAGAGCCTCCTGCTGCACCAACATTATAAATCATATCTTGTCAACGCGCCAAAACTGCTGCCTCTGTAAAAATAATGTGATAATAGACAGTGAAATTGCTGGTAAAATAAAAAGAGCATTGGCAGACAATATTACTAATGAATATAATGACAAATTGATTGGAAAATGAAGCAAAAGTGTGCATTATTACCACTATTGATCATATAGTCAATGAATCAAATAATACCTAGGATGAAACGTGTATTGAATCAGTAGGTGACATTCTCTGTGGAAATTGTATATGACTCAAAATGGTGGAATGATTATTCTAGTGGTTAAGAACTAAGACAATCTAGTAACTCTAGTGTCAAGAGACAGAGAACTCGATAAATTATTTTATGGAACAGATTCAATATGTTCAATGCTGTTCAATGATGTTAATAATGTAAAATAAAGTATGTAACATATTTTTGTGTTGTTACTTCAATAAAAATATTTTATCCATTACTTTGTTATATTTCTAATATCTTTGGGAACGTTAGCATTTTAAGCGCTTAGAATGTTTATTAAAAAGTTGGAAATTTTTCATTTTCTTTGAAAAAAAATTAGAATTGAACTATAACTTTTTCTTTTCTCTACGAAAATTCAGAAGAGAAATTTAAATTTCTTTGTGTCTTTGTGAAATTAAGAACTGCAGAGGAAGATTTTTATTTTTCTCTGGAGAAATTAGAATTGAACTGTAAGTTCTTTAATAGAATTCAGACTTGACTTAACTTTTCATGATCAACGTATAACTTTTTGTATCTTCTATGAAAAATTTAGAACAGTAATTTTAAATTTTCCATCTCTTTGAGAAAAATTTGAACTGGAGTGGAAAATTTTTATTTTTTCTTGAAAAATAGAATTGATCTGTAACTTATTTATTTTCATATGGATAGTTAGGAAAAGAACTTGAACTTTTCTTCACATCAATGAGAAAATTAGCTCCTGATATGTCATTTGAGAAGTATTGCATGGTGTTGGAGCATTCAAAAAAGTAGTATACTAAAGTTATGGTGAAAAGGATGAGTACTTCAACTTGTAAAATGGGTTTAGGAGGAACATAAAGAGAAGAACTTGTTCTGAAATGCCTTTGAAAAGTATTGCTTGGTGATGGAGCATTCAAAAGCTGTAAAGTAAAGTTTTGGGTTAAAAGGATGAGTACTTCAACTTGTAAATAGGGGCTTAGGAGTGATATTAAGAAAGGAACTTGTTGTGAAATGTCTTTTGAAAAGTATTGCTTGGTGTTGGGGTATTCAAAAAACGGTAAAGTAATGTTGTGGGTGTAAAGGATGGGTACTTCAACTTGTAAAATGGGTTTAGGAGGGACATTAAGAAAAGAACTTAGTGTGAAATGCCCTTTGAAAAGTATTGCTTGGTGTTGGAGCAATCAAAAAGCTGTAAAGTAAAGTTGTTGGGTGAAAAAGGATGGGTACTTCAATTTGTAAAATGGGTTTAGGACGGTCACTAAGAAACAAACTAGTTCTGAAATGCATTTGAAAAGTATTGCTGGATGTTAGGCATTCACAAAGCTGTAAAGTACAGTTGTGGGTGAAAAGGATGGGCACTTCAACTTTTAAAATGGATGTAGGATGGACATTATGAAAAAAACTTGTTCTGTAATGTATTTGAAAAGTATTGCTTGGTGTTGGCACATTCAAAACACTGTAAAGTAAAGTTGTGTTTGAAAAGGATTGGTACTTCAATTTGTAAAAGGTTTTATGAGTGAGAACAAGAAAAGGAAATGGTTCTGAAATGCCTTTTGAAAAGTATTGCTTGGAGTTGGGACATTCAAAAAGCTGTAAAGTAAAGTTGTGGGTGAAAAGGATGGGAACTTCAGCTTGTAAAATGGGTTTAGGAAGAACATTAAGAAAATAACTTGTTCTGAAATGCCATTTGAAAAGTATTGCTTGGTGTTGGAGCATTCAAAAATGCAGTATAGTAAAGTCGTGGGTGAAAAGTATGGGTACTTCAACTTGTAAAATGGGTTTAGGAGGGGCATTAAGAAAGGAACTGGTTCTGAAATGCCTTTTGAAAAGTATTGTTAGGTGTTGGGGCATTCAAAAGCTGTAAAGTAAAGTTGCGGGTTGAAAAGGATGGGTACTTCAACTTGTAAAATGGGTTTAGGAGGGACATTAAGAAAAGAACTTGTTGTGAAATGCATTGAAAAGTATTGCTTGGTGTAGTGATCTTCAAGAGCTGTAAAGTAATGTTGTGTGTGAAAAGGATGGGTACTTCAATTTGTAAAAAGGTTTTATGAGGGACATTAAGAAAGGAACTGGTTCTGAAATGCCGTTTGAAAAGTATTGCTTGGAGTTGGGGCAGTCAAAAACCTGTAAAGTAAAGGTGTGGGTGAAAAGGATGGGTACTTCAACTTGTAAAATGGGTTTAGGAAGGACATTAAGAAAATAACTTGTTCTGAAATGCCATTTGAAAAGTATTGCTTGGTGTTGGAGCATTCAAAAAGGCAGTATAGTAAAGTTGAGGGTGAAAAGGGTGGGTACTTCAACTTGTAAAATGGGTTTAGGAGGGACATTAAGAAAATAACTTGTTCTGAAATGCCATTTGAAAAGTATTGCTATGCGTTGGGGCATTCAAAAGCTGTAAAGTAATGTTGTGGGTTGAAAAGGATGGGTACTTCAACTTGTAAAATGGGTTTAGGAGGGGCATTAAGAAAAGAACTTGTTGTGAAATGCATTGAAAAGTATTGCTATGTGTTGTGGCCTTCAAGAGCTGTGAAGTAATGTTGTGTGTGAAAAGGATGGGTACTTCAATTTGTAAAATGGGCTTAGGAGGGACATTAAGAAAAGGAACTGGTTGTGAAATGCCTTTTGAAAAGTATTGATTGGAGTTGGGGCATTCAAAAAGCTTTTAAGTACAGTTGTGGGTGAAAAGGATGGGAACTTCAACTTGTAAAATTGGTTTAGGAAGGACATTAAGAAAATAACTTTTACTTACATGCAATTTGAAAAGTATTGCTTGGTGCTGGAGAATTCAAAAGATGTAAAGTAAGGTTGTGGGTGAAAAGTATGGGTACTTCAACTTGTAAAATGGGTTTAGGAGGGACATTAAGAAAATAACTTGTTCTTAAATGCACTTTGAAAAGTATTGTTAGGTGTTGGGGAATTCAAAAGCTGTAAAGTAAAGTTGTGGGTTGAAAAGGATGGGTACTTCAACTTGTAAAATGGGTGTAGGAGGGACATTATGTAAAGAACTTTTTTTGAAATGCCTTTGAAAAGTATTGTTGGGTGTTGGAGCATTCAAGAAGGAGTATAGTAAAGTTGTGGGTGAAAGGATGGGTACTTCAACTTGTAAAATGTGCTTAGGAGGGACATTAAGAAAATAACTTGTTCTGAAATACCTTTTGAAAAGTATTGCTTGGTGTTGAGGCATCCAAAAAGCTGTAATGTAAAGTTGTGGGTGAAAAGGATGGGTACTTCAACTTGTAAAATGGGGTTAGGAGTAATATTAAGGAAGGAACTTGATCTGAAATGCCTTTTGAAAAGTATTTCTTGGTGCTGAGGTATCCAAAAAGCTTGAATGTAAAGTTGTGGGTGAAAAGGATTGGAACTTCAAGTTGGAAAATAGGTTAAGGAAGGACATTGAGAAAAGGATTTGTTCTGAAATGCCATTTGAAAAGTATTGCTTGGTGTTGGAGCATTCAAGAAGGAGTATAGTAAAGTTCTGGGTGAAAAGATAAGTACTTTAACTTGTAAAATGGGTTTAGGAAGAAAATTACGTAAAGAACTTGTTCTGAAAAGATATAATAAAGCCTTTTGAAAACTATTGCTTGATGTTGGGGTATTCGAAAAGCCTTATACTACAGTTGTGGGTGAAAAGGATGGGTACCTCAACTTGTAAAATTTGTTTATGAATGACATTAAGAAACAAACTTGTTCTGAAGTGTCTTTTGAAAAGTATTTCTTGGTGTTGTCGTATGCAAAAAAGTCGGAAAGTAAAGACGTGTGGAAAAAGATAAGTACTTCAAGTTGGAAAATAGTTTTAGAAGGGACATTGAGAAAATAACTTGTTCTGAAATGCCCTTTGAAAAGTATTGCTTGCTGTTGGGGCATTCAAAAAGCTGTAAAGTAAAGTTGTGGGGTGAAAAGTATGGGTACTTCAACTTGTAAAATGGGTTTAGGAGGGATATTAAGAAAAGAACTTGTTCTGAAATGCATTGAAAAGTATTGCTTGGTGTTGTGGCCTTCAAGAGCTGTAAAGTAATGTTGTGTGTGAAAAGGATGGGTACTTCAACTTGTAAAAAGGGTTTAGGAGGGATATTAAGAAAGGAACTGGTTCTGAAATGCCTTTTGAAAAGTATTGGTAGGTGTTGGGGTATTAAAAAGCTGTAAAGTAAAGTTGTGGGTTGAAAAGGATGGGTACTTCAACTTGTAAAATGGGTTTAGGAGGGATATTAAGAAAAGAACTTGTTGTGAAATGCATTGAAAAGTATTGCTTGGTGTTGTGGCATTCAAGAGCTGTAAAGTAATGTTGTGGGTGAAAAGGATGGGTACTTCAACTTGTAAAATGGGGTTAGGAGTGATATTACGTAAAGAACCTGTTCTGAAATGCCATTGAAAAGTATTGCTGGGTGTTGGAGCATTCAGGAAGCAGTAAAGTAAAGTTTTGGGTGAAAAGGATGGGAACTTCAAGTTGGAAAATGGGTTTAGGAGGGACATTAAGAGAGGAACTGGTTCTGAAATGCCTTTTGAAAAGTATTTCTTGGTGTTGGGGCATTCAAAAGCTGTAAAGTAAAGTTGTGGGTGAGAAGGATGGGTATTTCAAGTTGGAAAATTGGTTTAGAAGGGACATTAAGAAAATAACTTGTTCTGAAATGCCTTTTGAAAAGTATTGCTTGGAGTTGGGGCATTCAAAAAGCTGTAAAGTAAAGTTGTGGGTGAAAAGGATGGGTACTTCAACTTGTAAAATGGGTTTAGGAGGGACATTTAGAGAGGAACTGGTTCTGAAATGCCATTTGAAAAGTATTGCTTGGTGTTGTGGTATGCAAAAAGTCGGAAAGTAAAGACGTGTGGAAAAAGATAAGTACTTCAAGTTAGAAAATAGGTTTAGAAGGGACAGTAAGAAAATAACTCGTTCTGAAATACCTTTTGAAAAGTATTGCTTGCTGTTGGGGCATTCAAAAAGCTTTAAAGTAAAGTTGTTGGTGAAAAGTCTGGGTACTTAAACTTGTAAATTGGGTTTAGTAGGGACATTAAGAAATGAACTTGTGCTGAAATAACTTTTGAAAAGTATTGCTTGCTGTTGGGGCATTCAAAAAACTGTAAAGTAAAGTTGTGGGTGAAAAGTATGGGTACTTCAACTTTTAAAATGGGTTTAGGAGGGATATTAAGAAAGGAAATTGTTCTGAAATGCCTTTTGAAAAGTATTGCTATGTGTTGGGGCATTCAAAAGCTGTAAAGTAAAGTTGTGGGTAGAAAAGGATGGGTACTTCAACTTGTAAAATGGGTTTAGGAGGGACATTAAGAAAAGAACTTCTTGTGAAATGTATTGAAAAGTATTGCTTGGTGTTGTGGCATTCAAGAGCTGTAAAGTAATGTTGTGGGTGAAAAGGATGGGTACTTCAACTTGAAAAATGGGGTTAGGAGTTATATTACGTAAAGAACCTGTTCTGAAATGCCATTGAAAAGTATTGCTGGGTGTTGGATCATTCAGGAAGCAGTAAAGTAAAGTTGTGGGTGAGAAGGATGGGTACTCCAAGTTGGAAAATAGGTTTAGGAGGGAAATTAAGAAAAGAACTTGTTCTGAAATGGCTTTGAAAAGTATTGCTTGGTGTTGGAGCATTCAAAAATCAGTATAGTAAAGTTGTGGGTGATAAGGATGGGTACTTCAACTTGGAAAATGGGTTTAGAAGGGACATTAAGAAAATAACTTGTT
Organism: Artemia sp. Qi Xiang Cuo; assembly: GCF_049724085.1. Lineage (NCBI taxonomy): Eukaryota > Metazoa > Arthropoda > Branchiopoda > Anostraca > Artemiidae > Artemia > Artemia sp. Qi Xiang Cuo. Next base: position 9,413,321 of record NC_142814.1, read on the forward strand.
CTGAAAAGATAGCCTGGGGGACCTGGGGGACCGGGGGGGAGGGCCTTTGGGGGCCCGGGGAGGGCATTTGGGGATCCGGGGGCCCTTTGGGAGCTTGGGGGACCTTTGAGTACCGGGGGCTTCCTTCGGGGTTGGGGTAGGGGGATTGGAACCCTTTGGGGTTGGGGTAGGGGGATCGGAACCCTTTGGGGTTGGGGTAGAGGACCTCACGACACTGTTAAAATACAACTTGTGTATTATAATGACCACAGAGTTTCACCCTTAAATTCTCTTCTAAAATCATCTTTTAAATCATCTTTTAAAATGTCTCTAACTGTTTCGCCGAAATAATTCCATAAAATGGCTAAAACGGCTTCGCCCAAATAATCCCTAAACGTAATTTCAGCGTGTTCCTTTTGTTTGGCATCCCTGCGCTGACACATTTCAAATTACTAAGAAACCTGATTCCCGCGCTAAAACAATTCATCGCTAAGATCTAAACATTTGCTCGGAGACAGTTCTCTTTAGAAACAACAAATTAATTTCCCTTTCGTGAATCAATTCTCTTTATAAACAACAAATTAATTCCCCTTTCATGTCAATCAATCAATCACGACATCATTTGTCATGTGTGATCTATACTTTGCCCCGGAAACATTCTCTTTGGAAATACATCAAAGACATTAGTTAACTTGACGTCATCTGTCAGACATTAATTAACCTTGCCCGGAAACAATTTGATTAATGACTCAATAATCCATGAAAGTGAGAAAGATCCTGTTTTTCCATTCTCACTGACAAAAACCATAAAACATACATAAATGTGAGAAAGTTCCTGTTTTTTTATTCTCACTGACAAAACCCATAAAACAGACATAAATGTGAGAAAGTTCCTGTTTTTCCATTCTCACTGACAAAAGCCATAAAACAGACATGAATTACTGTTGACATCCATGAAAAACATCAAATAAATTGACCAACACACATAACCATCCAAGAAAACAGACATAAATGTGACAAACTTCCTGTTTTTCATTCTCACTGACAACAAACAGACATAAATTATGTAAAAAAAGTTGTAGGTGGCAGCAGGTGTGAATCGTGGGACCTTTAGGGTCATCTCTACTGTTTATAGAAAGCGTTGTCGTTTCAAAAAGGGCTCATTCGATTGGAAATCGAAAGGCCTAGTGCCGTTTTTAATAGTCAAAAGTGATTGGAAGGCTTGACATTTTTATAGTGATCGATGTGGGTATAATGCATTATTTTTTGTTGTTGTTGTTGTTGTTGTTTAGACCAGGGCACTTCGTATCGAAGGATTTGTCGTGGTAATTTTGAAAAAAGGCTCATTTAATTGAAAATAGAAAAGGCTAATACCCTTTTTAATTATCTAAAGTCATTGAATAGTAACAAGTCCCCCTCTCATGCCCAACTACCTAATTGCCCAATGTTTTTAAAAAACAAAATGTTGCCTTAAGATTCAATCAAAATACACTGTGTTAAGGCTAATTCCCAATAAGGCATCTCAGCAGTAGCCTATCCCAAGAACGACTGAGGGTATTATGTTCAAACTTTCGGGGCTACTTCTGCTCTTAAAATTTAACCAAATCAAAATAGCGTAAGTGTATCCAAGCTATCAAAGAAAGTAAACAGATTTTTTTGCGAGTGGTATCAAGTTTTCTATTTCAGGTCAACTAGAGGAGAACTAAATTACACACTACTATTTGTGTCCGGATTTTTAAAAGGGTGTATGTTGGTCAAAATTGCCGAAAATTTTGTCCAGCATACAAATAGCAGGCCAAACTATAAAGTCTTAAAAAAAAAGAAAAATTTCACGTATTATTTTCTTTTTCCCAGAAAAGACTATGTCATATAAAACGAACAGAAATTAAATAAAAAAAAAAAAAACTTTTTTCACAAAATATGTTTTACAAAGAAAAGTAAAGAACTCCATTAAACAAAAATGAGCAAAAATCAAATCAAATAATCTATCAAGCGCGAAACTACCACAAATCATGATCGATAAATAAATGAAACCAAAAAAAAAAAAAATAGAAATTACAATAAATAGCCGAGTGAAACTCAAGACGAGCAGATATTAAAATGAGTTGGGCTAAAAACTCCTATGCCTTCCCAAGACCAGAACAAAATTTACACTTTACTGAAAAAAATACAAATGAATGTGCATTGTCAGTTTAATATACATATACTGATATTTAGAAATCAAAATGTTAATATTATTTGATTTATTAAAGTTATAAAAGTAAAACCATTTATATATTTTTCAGGAAAGTGCAAATTTTGCTCATTTTTTTTCCATACCAGGGTACTTCGTATCAAAGGAGTTGTCATAGAAACTTGGAAAAGGGCTCATTCCGATTGGAAATTGGAACGGCTAGTGCCCTTTTTAATAGTCGAAAATGATTGGAAGGCAACTGACACCCCTTCCACGCCCACCATTTCACCAAACACATCCAATCAAAACGTTGTTGAAAGATTCAACTACGTAGTCGTTGACAAACGTAGTTGAATGACCCTCCATTAACTCCATTAAACCAAAAATGAGCAATAAATAAAATCAAATAATCTACCAAACGTGAAACTATCACAAATCAGCATCGATAAATAAATGAAACCCAAAACGAACAGAAATTACAATAAATAACCGAGTCAAACTCAAAACGAGCAGAAATTAACATGAGCAGGGCTCAAAACCCCTATGCCTTCCCAAGGCCAGAAAATAATTTGCACTTTACTGAAAAAAATACAAATGAAAGTGAATTGTCAGTTTAATATACATTTAATAATATTTGGCACTATCCCATTATGTGGGCATCTCTAAAAAGGCAAGTTTGGTTAATGCTAATGAAATAAAATAAAATAGGATGAATATATAATAGTTTAGAAACAAATTTGGGCTATATATTTGCACAATAGGGGGGGGGGTACATATTGCATACATTAAAAACCTAACCTAACGTAGGTACCTCCCCCCCCCCGCCACCCCCAAAATGACAGTTTAACATCGTATACGCAATGAAAACCTTGCTATCATTGCCTGCTCTATAACAGTTAAGACGTCAAAAACGGGTTTTATCATTGCCTACTCTATAGTGATTAAAACAAGAAGCCTGCATAATGGGGCAGTACCTGATATTTAGTAATCAAAATGTTAATATTATTTGATTTATTAAAGTTATGAAAGTAAAAACATTTATATTTTTTCAGTAAGACACATCCCAGTCCAACCCAGACTCATCTTACACAATCCAGCTATTGAACAGGGGGGGGGGGCTCACTAAATTTTTGTAATCAGGGCATTTTCAGAGGTACAAGCATCTCTCCAGTTGTAACTCCTAGGGGGTGGACAGTACCCATTCTGACCTCAGTGAGGATTCATAGAAATGTTGACATCAACCAGGAGAAGTTGTTGGATCTCAATCAAGCTTGGTGGAAAGTAAGTGGCATAATTGTGCGAGCATCTCTAAATTCTTGTCATCATGACTTCTACCAGATCAGACTGTCTTTAATAATTTTTTATAAATTTTTGGGGCTTTAATAAATTTTTTATAAGGCTTTAATAAATTTTTGGGCTAATTGCTTGTGCCATTCTCCTATACCTGAGAGGAATGGGGGAGATGGCTAAATTTATATAATTAAGACATCTACCATAGTTCATTAATGGATTTTAAAAAGACCTCATGGATAATGAGAGCTAATTTTCACGTGTGTCTGAGAGCCTTTTTGGGTTGCCTCAATTCTTGTTATCACAGGATGCACCAGAAAAAAATGTCCAGTGCCAAGTACCTCGTCCCTAAATTCTTTTCTTAACTTACAGGATAACTTACAGGAACAGTGCCTCTTGCTAGGATATCATATCCTGTTGTGGCACTTTCTAATTTTGGCTCAACATAGTGCGCCTAGTGCACAAAGTTGTATCACTTGTATGTCATGTGTTATAAATAAACACTTCTTTCTGTAGATGCTTGTCAAGACGGTTTTTGAAGCTGTACAGAGATGGTGCCGACTCTACTTCTTTGGGTAACGAGTTCCAGTCTTAAACTGCTCTAACTGACCAGATAAAGATATCTGTCTAGTTGATGCTGTTTGTTTCTGGATCTTTGCCGAATGACCCCTAATATAGACGTTAGTCAAACTACAGAAGAATTTGTTAAACTTGGTTCTATCTAGATCCTTTCTCGATTTGAAAATCTGGATCAGGTCCCCTCTTTTTATTCTATAGTTTAGGCTTGGCAGCTTCATCTGTTTCAGGCACTCTTCATATAAAATTTCTTTTAGTCCAGGGAGTTGTTTGGTGGCATGTCTCTGCATCTTTTTAATTTTGATAGTGTTGCCAATGTATGAGGGGCTCCAGACTATGTTTCCATACTCAATGGTTGGTCACACAAGGGCTTTGTAGAGTCTGGTGAAAGTTTTAGTGTCTAAATGCCTAAAAGGCTACCTGATTAGACCAACCAGCCTGTTTGCCTTATTTGCAATGAGATCTGTGTGTTAGTGGAATTTTAGCCCCAAGTCTATAAAGATCCCCAAGTCTCTTTCACAATCAGTGTGTGATATGATTAAGACAGTGTTTGTTTTGCTAATGTGAGGGTGTCATTGATGTTTTTTGGCTTGGGTCCAATCCATAATGTCTTGCACTTTTTAGCATTGAAGCTTTATTCTAGGCTCTCAAGATTGCTATTCAACATAGATAGATATAGATAACGATTTTATTTTCAAACGCCATAAAAACAGTCATGCCGATCAGCAGCAGTTGTTTTCATAATAAGACACTAAACATATAAAACACACAACCACAGCCATCGTCATGTAAAAATATACATGGATTCGAAATATCACAAATTCAAACTAAACAGAGTCAAACAGAGTCAAGTTTAAAAAGAATAATGAACTAAAGAAAATAAATATATACAATTATTGACGAGTGGGTGCAGAATTAAAAATCTTGACGAACAAGGGAACAAACCTACTTGCATACCGCATATGCCGCGCTGGTACCGGCTGAATTTTCGGTACTGGTTGAGCTACATGTTGTGGGACCCTTTGGCGCGAAGGGAGATGCTCAGGGGGGAGGATTCCACGAAGCCGCGGATTTTCCAAAATACCGACAACAAATTTAAAACACAATTCATCACGGCGTATCGATAGAGTTTTAAGCAAAAATTGTTTCAAAAGGGAGCAATAAGGGACTTTGAGAGATTTTGACACTACCAGAAGAGCTCAGTACTTGATCCTTTCCAGGCGGTCCTTCTGGTCTGAAGTCAGGCCATAATGCCAAACAGGACAAGCAAATTGTACCAGCGGTCTGACAAATGTAAGAAAAATACTCAATAGGTGGGGAGTTGGAACACCATGACGAGCAAGGAGTTTTAAAGAAAGGATACCCAGGTTTGCCCGTTTGATCAACTCCTGTGTCTGTTTTTCCCACTTCAGATCATGTGTGAGATATATTCTTAAGAGTTTGATATCCATGATGCCTGAAACATCTGTAAAGAAAGGGATAAACTGTCTCTTAGAAAATAGAAAGTTAATATGAGCTATTTTTCACGATTGATGATCATTTTGCCCTCCTCAGCTTGACATGATAAACTCGCCATTATTTTGTCTGCTTCACTTGAAACACACTTTTCACCCAGCTCCAGTACAGATAGATCATCAACGAATTTAAAGCAATCTGACTCATCATTTGCCAACTCATTAACCATAACCAAAAAAAGTAGAGGGCCTAAAATTGTTCCCTGGGGAACTTTACAGTAAATTGAATGGGGATCAGAATAGGCTGATTTATACTTAGTTTTTTGCTTCTACCTGAAAGAAAATTCGCAACTATTCTTATAAATAAAAGTTCAAATAGGGATAAAATCCTTTTAATCGACAGTGATGATGATATCATCATCACTGTCTATTAAAAGGATTTTATCCCTATTTGAACTTTTATTTATCGTCATGGAAAGGCAGTGTGGTCTCCGAAATTATAACTATTCTTATCATATATACATCAACATTAAAATTTTTCAATAGCTTGAGGATAAGGATTCTGTGTGCAGAGCAACATGTTAATGTTGCTCTACAGGATGGTTATATCTTTTTGTTTTACCACTAGCCTGAAAAGCTTTGTGTCATCTGCAAAGAGCTTGACTGGCTGGTGATACCTTCAGTTATGTTATTTATGTGGAGGATGAAAAGTAGTGGCCCTATTATGCTCCCCTGGACGATGCCATTTGGTCCACTAGCTTCTGATGACAATGTGTCTTCCACTTTAACAATCTGGCTACAGTCAAGTAGAAAGGAAAATATCCACAAAATCATCTGATCACTTATACCAAAGGTACAAAGTCGTGAGAACAGGGCGCTATGGGGGACTTTAGCCTTTACTACATCAAACAAAACCACCAGAATACTCATGCCACTTTCCAGGGCTGTTGTCTACTCGTCCAAAACTTCCAGAAGCTGATTTGTGCAGTTGCTTCTTGGCATGAAGCCAAACTGTTCTGCACTAATCAGTTGATTTTCAGATACAAAATTCATAATCTTGTCACTGACTATTTTTTCCATAATCTTGGAGAGCTGGGAAGTTAGGCTTATCAGCCTGTAGTTGGAGGCACTGTATTTGCCCCTTCTTATGTATGGGTACAAAATTATCTTGTTTCCATTTAGCTGGGACTATACCATGCTGTAGGGATGTATCAAAAAGGTGAGTAAGTGGCAAGTTCCTCAGCAGCAATCTTCAGCCATCTGGCTGCTATACCATTGGGTCTGAGTGATTAAATTGGGATTTCTTCTGCAGACATAACAGAAGGTGATTTCCAATCCCCACTAAACAAGATGGAAAGTAGGAGTTAGGCTTATGAGTGTACCTAGAGATCAGTGTCTACACGTAATCTATCCTCTGTTCAGATAGGGAATGGGTCTTCAAAATCTCATGCCATCAACCAAATTCCTAAGAGATTTGGGAGAAATTTGATAAATCAATAGTGTTGAAACTTTGCAGATGTGGAGGCCTGCAAAAAGTGGCCTTTAGTGCATTCATTTGATCATTCTTTTCTGTATTTAATAGATTTCTGGAGTTGTTTAACTTCATGAAAATGAAAAACATGAAGCAGACCATACAAGTTTTACCCTTGAAATATAGCTGAAGGTGTTCCTCTGCAATTATGAACAATGGGCCATGGTTGATGCAATGTCTGACAGGGCTTTGCTTCAAGATCTTTTAAACACTACTACTAATAACAGCTCATTGCAGCACCAAGCCACCTGAAGCCAATACAGCTACGCATACTCCTCCATCCCAATCTATTTAAAACCTCCCTCTTTCAAGAATTTCCAATTTCCCTGAAATCTTTCCTAACACCCACCTCCCACTCAATTTAGGGACAACCTGTTTTTTTTTTTGTCCTAGATGGTTAGCCAACAAGAACAATCTGTCAATTTCAACCTTTCTTTCATTATAGCCCTAGAAAGCAGGATTGCTCCGAGCTGCAATTTTAGGTAATTTAAGATTGCTTAGATTGCTCCTAGCTGCAATTTAAGGTAATAAATAAATGAAACCCAAAACAAACAGAAATTAAAATAAATAACCAAATCAAACTAAAAACAAGCCAAAATTAACATGAGTAGGGCTGACAACCCCATTTTTTTACTTTGACTTTGACCCCAGTTTTTTTACTTTGATAAATAAAAAGTTCTTGAGACTTTAAGGAATAAATATCAGTGTATGTATATTAAAATGATAATCCACAGTCATTTTTTTCAGTTAAGTGCAAATTATTTTCTGGTCTTACTACCTAGTAGTAAGACCAAGGTCTTACTGCTTAGGTAGTATACTACCTAGGTAAGTGAAGCAGATCACTTGATTGATCTTCCTGCTACTCAAGATCTTCTTGCTACAATTTCAATCAAACTGTCTAATTCTTTTCTTTCTCTGAAAAATTAGGTTTCATGGAATGTCATACTTCACAGCATTTACGGGTGCAGATCCATGTACAGGAATTTGCATTTTGAGGAGCAGGATATGTTCAAAAAGATCCAATAAGCAGGCAGTTTATATTAAAAATATGGAGGAATTGGTGAGGCAGTTATTGTCATAAAAATACTTTCATATTTATTTTTTTGTTTTATTTCTTGTTTTGTGTTTTGCAGTGTTACTGTTTGAGCTGTTATTTATTTTGTGTTGTTATGCGACAAGCCTATGGCTTCCTCCTTTGTTAAATAAAATAAATAAAATTGACAAAATCTGCTGCAACTGAAATGTTTTCATCTCACTTTTGCTTCTTTGATGCTGTGAATGAATTTAAACAATAGCATTATCACAAATTTCAGTGCTTGTTCCAGATTGTTATGGTGACAACATACAAGATCTTTGAAATAATCTTTATTTATTTTAGTGTCAATTTTGCAGCTTTTGTGGTTATACAGTTGGGTCTGGTTACAGAAACATTACACTTGTTATTGGCACTTGACATTTCCAAGCAAATGTCAGAAAAAACTGTTATCCAAGCTAATCTCACAAAACCACAAGTATGTCACTCAAAAGAAATATAACATTGCACTAAATTATAATTAGTCTTCTCTAACCCTCTCTTAGTTACACTGTTCAAACTGGTCAATTGACAGACAAAAATACAGTCTAATTAAATGAATTTTTTTCTGGTTTCTGAATAAACTGAACACCTAACTTGAGTAAGATGAAGGTGTGGTAACTCCAACTTGTAAGAAGCTTTGAAAAGGGAGGGGAGAATTTTACAGAGGAGATGGAAATGTAACAATAGCTGCATTGAAAGGTAAAAATTCAAACAAGGTCAGAGAAAAATTTACATCCATATGTCTAAAATTTCCATATCCTAACAATTTTCATGAAAAATTAATTGCTTAATTGATTAAAGTTTTTGCACAAAATGAAAGATCTTATTTTTTTAGATTAATTAGTAATTAATTGGATTAACAACATTTTTTGACTACTAGGGTCATAAAGGAAATGGGAACTTTGTGTGTGGGTGTAAAAAGGAAGGCTTTGAATAGATTGGGGTGGAGGAGGAGCGTGCATAGCTGTGTTGGCCTCAGGCGGCTTGGTGCTGTGGTGAGTTGTTAGTAGTAGTAGGGTCCCTGCATTGACCCTGCAGTGTGTTGCTACATCAAGCTTTGATCTGTGGATTCCATATTACAGAGCTAAGGTCAAGCCCACTGCACCACCACAGTACTTTTTGTTTAGATTTTCTTTTGCAAAATTGCATTTTAAATTTTCAGCCATTTTATCCATTCCTCAGCAATTCTCCATTAAACTTCTCAGTTGGCTCAGAACCAACAGAAAGCTTCAGTTCAGAACCAACAATTATAACTAAGATTCCAAAAGCCAATAATTGAAAATATATTTTTGAGCTTATACAGCTAAAAAAGTTTTGCTAATGCTTCACATGGACAGGACCTAATCTACATTGCCAATCATGTACTTTTGGTTACAATTATACTTGGTGTCAAAGATTGCAAATTTTTTGTCCTGTCAGTACTACAAATTATGATTTTTCTGCTGGAAATTCTATCAAATTTGAAAAACAGACATATTGAAAAACAGTTTATGGATGGGAGGAACTTGTGTGCGAATCCTAACCCATTATGGGGTACACCTCCATGCTGAATCTGCGCTAATGAGGTGCGTGGGAGGCGGCACCAGTACACATCCAAAGAAGCAAGGCAATAAACTTGCGAGTTTTGTTGAAGTATCCACTTAGCAAGGCTTCTTTTAGCCAGCCACCATTTGCATCGATAAGACTAGGGACAAGCAGACATTTTGATGACGACCTGTAGCACGTCCACCGACCATCCAAACGGACCTGTTTATGGTAGCCCACTACAATGTACGAGGTTTCAGATCTAAGTTTGACTAGTTTTTACATTTAGTGAACTCGGTCAAGCCATCTATCATGTGTATCACTGAGACCAATCTAAACCAAAAAACTCAGAGCAGTGAGGTTGCCATACATGGATACACGATCCTCAAGCGGGATCGAGAGCCCCCTGACTGCGCTAAATACGGAGGAGGAGGTGTCGCTGTTTATCTACAGAGCCATATACCTTATTCATGCCCGAACATACCAGATTCAGCAGGCGAAGAAGCTCTGTGGGTCAGCGTGACCCTCCCAAATAAACCCGTGATTGTTGGTACTGTGTATAACCCTCCAGCTTACCAGATTACCAGCTATCTTGAAACCTCCCTTGAATATATTCGGGGCAAGCACGCTAAGTCAGCCATCATCCTCCATAGAGATTTCAACGTCTATCATAGCGTGTCGCTTTGCAGTAAAAATACTGATAGGGAAGGGTCGGACTTGTATGATCTATCTCTCTCTTACGGGCGGGAACAACTTGTCGATTTCGACGTGTATCACGGCCCAAACAGATCATCTCGTCTTGACCTATTCCTTACAGATCACCCTGACTCCTTTAAGGTAGACGCTCATGCTTTCACCAGTGACCACGTTGCCGTCATTGCACGTGGAAACCTACATATTCCGCCTCCAGTAAAGCATGAACGAACAATCTGGCTATACAAAAGAGGTGATTGGGATGGTTTGAGAAACACTCTTTTTTCTCAGCAGTGGAGAGCCTTCCTCCTGGAAGGCCCAGAGAAAGCTGCAGATAAGTACCAGCAGGCCAGAGTTGACTCTGTCAAAAAGTATATCCCTTCAAAGCAGATCCAGGTGTCCAGTAAGGACAAACCTTGGTTCAACGCCCAGTGTAAGAAGACAATCCAAGCAAAGCAAAAGGCACACAAGCGATGGCTACTTTTGAAGAGCAAAGAGACAGAATTGCATTCATAAATGCGTGCAAAGATGCGGTTCGAGCGATTCGGCAGTCCCGGGTTCAGTATAAGGAGAAATTCGCCACCAAACTTCAACTTGCTTCAGCAAAGAGTTGGTGGAAAATTATCAAGGAGGCTTTACTGTCATCCAAGGGGACTGCAATTCCTTCTCTCCAGAGTAACAGGACAGTGGTACAAGATCCACAGGCAAAGGCTGAAGCTCTTGCTAAGGCTTTTGCCGAATTCTCGAATCTAGACAATGATGGTAGAGAAGTACCAAAATTCTCCGACCAAACCAACACTGTCCTGGAACATGTGAATTTTTCTGCTCCCAAGATCCTTTGCATTCTGCAACATCTGGATGTGACCAAAGCCACGGGTCCAGACAACATACCAAATATTGTCCTCAAATCCTGCAGTGCCGAACTAGCTGGACCCTTGTCATTGCTTTTCTGGCTGTGCTTTTGCTCCGGAACCTTCCCACGAACATGGAAGTCCGCCCATGTTATACCTACTCTAAAGCCAGAAGGCGATCCAACGAGCGTGGGCTCCTACAGGCCTATTAGCCTTCTCTCATGTGTTGGCAAAGTCTACAAGAGCGTCTCCAATAAAACACTTCTTCAGTACCTGGAATCAAATGACCTTCTAGGCGATCGTCAATATGGATTCGACTGGAAACGCTCAACATTAGACTGCCTAGTGGCCAAATATCAGGAGTGGATAGAACTACTGGCAATGGGATACGACATCAGGCTACTATCCTTTGACATTGTGAAAGCTTTTGACAGAGTATAGCACCGTGGCCTGCTAAAGAAACTCTATGTGTATGGTGTTTGTGGATGTCTGTTAAGTAATTGAGAGCTTTCTTTCAGATCGTTTACTGCAGGTTGTTCTTGACAGGTTTATTTCCTGCAAATATCCAGTGAAAGCAGGGGTACCCAGGGCAGTGTCTTGGGACCTACGCTCTTCCTTATCAACATAAACGACATGGGAGACAACCTCGCAAACCCTCTGCATCACTTTGCCGACAATAACACAACACACTCAGCCATCCCTAAACATGAAGACCCAACACAAGCATCCCTTTCCCTACAGATGGATCTTTTGAAAATTGGTCTGATGCATGGATGATCAACTTCAATGCATTGAAAACAAAGGAGCTTCTAATTACTCAATCAAAGGTGCCACATGAACACCCCAGTTTTCATCTTCAAAAATGAAGCTATAAAGAGAGTCGACGAGCTTTGTCTACTGGGGATTCATTTCTCCACTGATCTCTCTTGGAACAACCACCTTGATTGGGTGAGAACCTCCTGTGCAAGAAAGCTGGGAGTTACTCTTAGCTGCAAAAACCTTTTTCCATCAAGCTTAATCATCCCGCTCTACAAGTCTTGCATCAGACCCATAGCTGAATATGAATGCCCGCTATTTGCTGGTGCTCCAAAAACGCTGTCGGCACCACTTCAGAAGATCCAGAATAGGGCAAATAGGGCGGGCTGCACCTCTACACAAGAATTGCTCCAGCCTCTAAATGAAAGGTTTGATGTAGCGTTGATGGCTGTTTTCTACAAGTACATGAACTTGCCTCCCTCAGATGAGCTCTCTCAAATTGTGCCCCCCTTCGTCCAGCCAACAAGGCAGACACGAAGGCACACAGCTTGGTCTAATTATCTAAAGGAGGATACACTGAAAACCGAGTACTTGAGGAACAGCTTCATCTGGCATTGTACTTCTATCTGGAACAATCTTCCTGGGGATGTTGTTCCTGCAGATCGCTCTGTTGACACCTTCAAAAGAAGGTTCAATAGACATTTAAAACCTCGAGGCCATTCAAAGAGGTAAATGAATAGCGGCATATCAGATACTTTGAAGTACCTGGCGCCATGAATCAAGGAGGCACACTTGTGCCTCTATAAAGAGGCAACCCACCACAATGTTAAGCGATTTCAGGTCCTAGAGGTCGCAGAGAGACGGCGGTATTCGCATTTTGTAGCCCAAGCTCAAACTAAGAAACTTGCAAAATTTCATCCTCCTCCAACTTTATCTTCATGGAGTAAACTGGGCCGGAAGTTTCGACCCTCCCACCACAGCCCCCCTTTAACGTTGTCCGATTGGGCTGAAATTTAGAGGTTATGCTTTCCTAGGGCCCGGGAGCGTATCCTAGAAATTTCAGCTCATTCCGATCACTCCTTCCCTGTTTTCAAAAAACCAAATATAGCCACTTAAAATTCATCATCATCATTTTTTTTTTTTTTTTATCCACGCCTACAGGCCACAGTTGGCAACTGATCCGGTTGAATGAGGACTCATTCGAAGCAGAATTCGACCTGTTAGGGCCTTTTGATATTTTCAGACCTAAAAAATTATCCCCCGAATTTACATTTACGAAAAACCTCGTTTTCCTATATTAGCCCATGTTAATTTTTCCCACCACAACCCCCCTTTAACGTTGTCTGATCGGGCTGAAATTTAGAGGATAAGCTTTCCTGGGGCCTGGGAGCTTATCCTCGAAATTTCAGCTCAATCTGATCACTCCGTCCCTGTTTTCCAAAAACCACATATCAAGATTTTTGGGAATTTGCTTGCGTCGAAAATAGCTTCCACTTGCTAAACAACAATTACTATTGTGTTTGTATAGTCCAGCGGTTGATACTCCAGACTGTCAGGCGGAAAACCCGGGTTCGATTCACCATCAGAGCAACTTTTTTATATACTTAATTTAAATTTTAAAAAGAAACTCAGTTTCTTTTTTAAATTATTTGAAAAAAAATACGTTTTCTAAAGAGTTAAAGAGGCTGAGTTACAAGGTCGACCCTTAAAACGTACAGGGATTAGGAGGCACAGTTGGGGGGCTCTTAAAGAGGCTGAGTCACAAGTTCGAACCTTAAAACGTACAGGGATTAGGAGGCACCCTGTACGACGTGATTTGAGTATTCAAGAATTAAAAGCCTTAACACAAGAATGTTCAAGAGCGGGGGTTTGGGGGCGGCAGCCCCCAACTTTAACTCCTGACACAATCAGCTAACAGTTAGTCAAGCAATAATAAGTAATAAACTATACAAAAACGTGCAGAAATTATTTGAAAAAAACTACGTTTTCTAAAGAGTTAAAGAGGCTGAGTTACAAGGTCAAACCTTAAAATGTACAGGGATTAGGAGGCACAGTTGGGGGCTGCCGCCCCCAAACCCCCGCTTTCGCAGCCTTTAAATAAAAAAAAAAATTTTAAACTGAAAGTAAGGAGCGACATTAAATCTTAAAACAAACAGAAATTATTCCGTATATGAAAGAGGCTGTGCCCTCCTCAACGCCTCGCTCTTTACACTAAAGTTTTTATTGTTTAAAAAAAAGAGTTGTGAGAAAGTCAAACTTTAGCGTAAAGAGCAAGGCGTTCAGGAGGGCACAGCCTCTTTCATATACGGAATAATTTCTGTTCGTTTTAAGATTTAATGTCGCTCCTTACTCTCAGTTTAAAAAACTTTTTTTTTTATTTAAAGGCTGCGAAAGCAGGGGGTTTGGGGGGTGGCAGCCCCCAACTGTGCCTCCTAATCCCTGTACGTTTTAAGGTTCGACCTTGTAACTCAGCCTCTTTAACTCTTTAGAAAACGTAGTTTTTTTCAAATAATATTGGAATAAAAAAAGAAAAAAAAATGAACAAGATGAAACTACCAAACCTACTAAATTTGTTATTCCAGAAAAATTCTAAAATTTTAGAGAAGCTACTTTTTACTATCTTGGAAAATGGTATGGTTGGGAAAAAAAAACTTTCAGGGATAGACCTACAGAATAAAGTATGCCCTGGGAAGGCATTTTGAAGTACCTACCTCCACTCTTTCTCTGTCTAGAGGGTACTGGGATTTGATGTAGATAATTTGAACTTTTATTTACTGGCATTTGATAACTTTTAGGTGGCCTTGGAGGGCACTGGCATTCCATTACACATATTTTCAGCTTTACAACTTTGTTGAATCCCAATTTATGAGGTTTTAAAGATATGTATATACCTTTCCTAAATTTACAAAAAAAAACATTGATATGGCTCAAAATTATACTCAAATAACAGGAATTGCATTTTTAAAACCAAAGAAACAGAAACTGATAATTAAGAAATAATGGTTTGTTTTTTTTCAAAATTCCAACAGGCATACCTGTCAAATAGGCAAATTTCTAACATATAGAAATCAGGGTAAATACTGAGTAGTTCATATTATTAGCCTACAAATAAAGCAAACATACTAATAAATGCCATTTTTTATGCTCTTTCTGAATATAGTAATTATTTTTCTTGCCAATTCAGTTTTAAGCCTTTTTTGGACCCTTGAAAATGATAATTTCTTTCTATGTTTTTTGGTATGAAAAGGGTTAAAACATTGGTTTCAAACTTACTAATTCATTATAAAAATCTATTTAGTTAAAGTTATATAATCTACAAGCACTGGTTTGTCACAATTAAGTTGGATAAAAAATTCAAAACAATTTCTCCATTTTTCCATCTACCATATTTTTTCTATAGGCTCTGATATTTTTTGACATACAGGTGAAGCAGCACTTTTTAAGCCACTGAACATAATAAGAAGAAGACATGGCAGATTTGAGTTGAATTTTTTTATTCAACTTAATCTTGACAAATCAATGTTTGTGAAAAATACAACTTTTACAAAATAGATTTATAATGAAATAGTAAATTTGAAACAAATGTTATAGCCCATTTTTAAGTCCAAAAAATATAGAATGAAATTATTATTTTCAAGGGTCCTAAAAGGGCTTAAAATTGAATTTGCAAGGAAAGGGATTATTATATTCAGAAAGAGCATAAAAGATGGCATCTAGTGGTATGTTCACTTTAGGCTATTTGTAGATCAATAATATAAACTGCTCAATATTCATAAAAATCAGAAGATGGTTAATATTTTAGCTTAGTGCTTGGCAATACCTTCTAAGAGTATGTACTTGGCCCTAGATATATTACTGTGAGTTTCATTTTCCTAACCTAACCACTTCCAGAGATAGCAAAAAGTAGTATGTCTAGAATTTTACCCTAACAGGAACCAAATAAACATGCTAAATCACCAAAGTTGAAAATGGATAGACTTAATGTGGTGGAACATACTTAATGTAGCCTACTGAATCTAGCCTAATGAATTTAGTATTCAAATAAACATGTTTAAATTACAACCAAATGTAACAGAATTGCTAAATTTTGTTACCAAGAGGAATAAAAAGGACATGCTAAACCACTGAATCTGAAAATGGATTGAAAATTAATATAAGAAATAGGCATCATGGCTTCACCATCATGCCATTTCTGCCAAAATTTTTGACTTCAACAAAATTTTACAATTGCCAAAAAGTTGATGAGGGTGCTGCAACCCTCCCCTTACCATGAGATTTCTATTGTCCAATGTGTTCTCTGTTTTTTGATTTAGTCAGCAATGTAAGGCTGTATTCAGATTTTTTTGGAAAAAAAAATCAAAAATTGCATACAAAATTTGTTTATATTCATTTTCTTCAAGTTTTACAAGTCAGACAAACATTTCAGGGGGGTTCAAACCCCCGGACCCCCCCCCCCCCCCTCTGGGTATGGCCTTGCAGCAATGATTCAATTTACAAGTCAAAACAAGAGCAACACATGGCAAAATGCATGAGAGATACATAATTTGGGTTATACATTTGAAAATTAGGGGGTGGGGATAAAGTATAGTGGAAGTTCATTCAAAGTACACTAGGCCTATGTACAATTTTCCTGTACATTATGAAATAAGAATTGTTTTCTTAATTATAGGCTTATAACTTCTTAATTAAATATGTAAGAAGCTGAATGAATGTTAAAACACATTCAAAAATCACAAAATTTCAAGCTAATCTGAGCAACCCTACCTTTCGTATTTATGCAAGTCACCATTCAGAGTTTTGGCACGATAATGCCTTTTGAATTACTCGCGGTACTAAGTACCTCAATGCTAGCTATTAAATGAAATTTAAAAATTTGAAAAATAGATGCTGCTCTAAATATTTTCAATTATTATATTTGTAATTAACCTAGAGCGGCAGATAATAAAAAACTGAATTCCAAAAATGCTCATAGAACATAAAATGATAATATATAAAAAAAATTAATATATTGTATACACATATCATATTCCAAAGGTAATCATTTGGTAAGGAAAAAACAAATGTTTTCATACTTCAGTAATTTGAACAGATAAGCACTTGAACGACGCCTTGACCTTACCCACCCATCTAAACACAAAGAACACACAGTACCATCGAAGAAATTCAACCAAAGAAGGACCCTCGGACAAGTAACACAGTAGCTAGTAAATTTATCATATAATGTTGAAAACCTTAATGTCAATAGGTGATAGTCTCCTGAACTTGTTTCCCTCCTGAATTTATTATCTCAAATGTGTATTGTCAAGTCCCTTTGCCCTGAGTCTTTTTGTGCGGTAGTTTATCACTTAGTTCAAAAATCTAGAAGATCCAATCTCTTACAATTCTTAGAGTTCTATTACGGTGGTCATAAGGCTTGACAAGCATTCTGAGAATACGTGGGCGCCCATATGGGGGGGGGGGGGGTCAGCTCCCCCTAACGGAATGACACTGCCTTATATTTTGTTTTGAGATTCCCAATATACAGCATTGGAAGTGCCGATTGGACCAGGTAAGCCCCACGCCTAAAATTCAGCTTATGGGCGCCCATGTGAGCATACATTGCTCCCACATATTTCTGGTTTTGTTGTATATGATAGCAATCAATTTAGTTTCAGAAAAGCGTATAATTGCCAATATACCCATCAGTCTCTGGTTCATATTTTGAAGGAGGCTATTTCAAACTGTTATAGTCTCTAATTCTCACTTCAGATATTTCCAAAGTATTCGACAACGTTTGCCACTCGCAAGCTTGGCAAGTCGGGATGTGTAAAACGTTTTGGGCGTATCGTTGAACTTAGTGTGGAAGGAAAGGAGGCAAAATTCACTCCAAATATTTAACGCCTGTGTTACCAGTGTACTCTCCTAGATTCTTAGTACCTGTTTGACAGGTTTTTCAGATTTATCGAAATTAGACCATGTCACAATTAGCCTATCGTGCTTTGTTTAGTTAGTGGATTCTTCTTTTGGAAATATTGGTTAATTCTCAAAGTTGATAAATGCGAATATCTTCTGTTTAATATTGTTTTTTTTTATCTTATCCTTGGGATTGCAGCCTTTCCACAAGCAAATTCATTTTGCTGGCTCTGTCTTACTGTTTGTAGATCATCTATCTCTTCCCGATCTCAGGTTAAAATGAAACTTAAGCTAGGGTATTCGCAAATTGTTTGAATCCGGAATCATTATAGAAGACGAGCTTTATGTAGACCCGTGATTGCCATCCTAGGGTGCAGACCCCACTGGTGAGGCACGGCAATATTTTGGTGAGTAATGGGCGGGACTTTTGATGAGTAATGGGCGGCACGTTCAATCCTTCGGATGACTGTACTTTAGAGTCTTAATTATGAGAAAAACAAACAATTTTCTGTTAATGACGTCGTATTGATATGGATTTAAAGAGCAAAAGATTATAATAGTATTGCGATGGCGTCGTACATTTTATGAAAGGTTTTTATGAAAAATATTTTTCATTACTATTAAATATACTTAGAGGACAACCCGAAAAAAAAACACTAAGTTAGTGGCCTTTTAAGCTTCTTTCAGGTAAAGACGCATACAATTATCAATAGTAAAACTGAAGTATCATGAGAGGGCATCAAGATTTTAGAAATTCTTAAGTGGTGCATGGCCCGCAATCAGCCGGGAACCACTGATGTAGACTATTACCCAGCTTTTGTGATCATTCCGTGTTTTTCAATCTAACACCAAGACATCTAGAAGACAAGCTTTATCTAGATTAAAAATAAATAAATAATACATTATGCCCACATCGCTCTTTCCTTAGGCAGTGCTATTGCGCTGCCTGTGAAACTACATCCTCTGTGACCATTACGTGTTTTTTTTTTGCTGGTGTCCGTGATATTCTTAATAGTAGGGATTTAGTACAAATCAAGATCAGCTATTGTCAGTATCGCGAATTTTTACTTTAGAATTTTTCAATCTTATAGCAGTAGAATATTTATTACTTTACATTTAGCATTATATTCAATATTGAACATTATATTCAGCCGAGGTCGTACCCAGGATTTTTTTTTCGGTGGGGGTTTTACTCAAAGATTCTTTTTCGGGGGGTACACAAAAAAACCTCAAAAAACGCATACAAAATTTGTTTATATCCATTTTTGTTACGTTTTTACGAGTCAAAAAACATTTCGAGAGGGGTTCAAACCCCCCTCTGGGCACGGCCTTGTATTCAGGATTCAGCTATCATTCAAAGATTTCAACCATTTAAGTTCTGAATTATTAAATGATGCATTGTTAAGTCTTGATCCGTTCCACCAGTTTATGCATCTTCTCTCATAATTAACTTATTTTCTTCGTGTTTATTTGTCTTTTGATGATTTTTGTGTCTTTGAAAATTTTTGTGTTTTTGATGATTTTTGTGGTTTGACATTTTTTTTAGCCTTTGATGATTCTTTTATCTTTGATGATTTTTGTGTTCTCGATAAAACTTTGTGTTTCAATGATTTTTTTTGTCTTTATAATTTTGTGGTATCTGCTGTCTTGCAGCGAAATCAATGAGAAATAACAAATTATCATTAACAGAAACTGGACTTTCGAACGCAAACAAAGGTGTAAAAATAAATGACCCAATTAAAAATGATACGACTCGCTATGTATTTTTCAGAAAGAGTCTTTATTTCTTCTCGTTGAATCTATCTTTTCCCAAGGCAATCAAATTAAAAAAAAATCTTTTTTTTAAGTTTTAGGTCAATTTTGCTTTGTAGGAAAACCACTTTCCTTCAACTCAGTGAGGTCATGTCAAAAAAATAAAAATAAAGGCCAGAATATAGAATAAAGACAAAGAAAAACAAGAATAAGACAAAACAAGAAAAACAAAAGAACAAAGATAAACAGAAACAGAATAAAGGCCAGAAAGAAGAGAAAGAATAATGGCTAGATTCTACGAAGCTCTTGTTCAGATTTCACTGTTAATATGGACTCGTTCTGAATTCAAGTTATTTTAAAAGGAAATACATAACGACAACTAATATAAATATATTTGTTTTTCTATTTCAGTTCACTTTTTTTTTCTATGTCAGTGGTGCATATTCGTCTTTCTATTTCCATTTACCCGTATTCTCTATTCCAATGGACTACATTATTTTTTCTATTGCAATTCACCTCTGTTTGTTTTTCTATTTCAATTGACCTTATTCGTTTTTAACTCGTTTTTATGCATTTCAATTTTTCTCTGTTCGTTTTTCTATTTTATTGGGTTATATCCTTGCTATTTAATATACTCTTTCGCTAGAAGAGCTTGAATCAAGAACAGCGTGACTCCAGGTTAATTGTTAAATCTTATTGCTTTTCCTTAAGTAGTATAAGGATTAAGTAAGACACTTATTTCATTTGCTTTCTTAATTTCTTAATTAATTCCGTCTGGAAGACTTATTAAATCTTTATCCAGTAATTAGTTACCAGATGGTCTCCCAGCAGAGACAGCATCAGAAGCCTATTCATTGAATCTTTCCATTGATACTCAAGCGTTATATTTGGGAAAAAAAGAAGGAAATCTTGGTGCAATTTCCCCTTCAAAAATAGCTACAATAACACCGAAAGGGTAATGTAATAATGGGTACCAATAAAATTGACCCCCTCACTAATGCCTTGATATTGCCTTAGGCTGCAAAATAATGTTCCAATTCTTATTTTTTAATTGGCGTTACGAGCAAACTGTTAATGATGAAAAAGCCCAAAAAATAATGCGAAGAAAAGGGCTAGAGTTGTATTCAATTTAACAGAACTTAGTTAGCTAACCAGTCTGCTGTTTTGCTTTTAGAGCTTTATTTGCCAGAAACTTAACTAAGAAAGTTTGCCAGGCTTTTGCAAATAGAATGGAAAGTTTGGCAAAAATTCAAGGTTGCTAAAACGTGAGCCATACAAGACATTAGGAAAAGACCATCAGGGTTAAGAAGGGGAGGCCAGAAGCTGTCAAAATAATGAAGTAAGCCGTAATAATCATCGCTAACAAGAAGTCAACCTTTTTGTGAAAATTTTACATCTCTTATTTCCTTTTACAAGAAGAAAAGTAAAATTCAGTATCAAAAATACAGCCGCTGAGTGAGCGCTTTTAAAAAACAGCTGCATCATTCAATCTGGGAAATCCTAAATGAATCATCATATTTTGCAAGAGCCAAGACTTTTACCATAGAGGCAAGCATGAGCTGCTAAGTTCGAATTTTCGCCAGAAATTTTTGTAGATATCTAACAACGAAGAATTCTTAATAGTAATCTCACAGTCAACTTTTCAGTTAAAGTTAACTAAGAATTAAAAAAAACGGCAAAATATACGTATAAGTTAACTATTGAAGTAAATCAGACGAATCTTGGGTTAACATCTAAATATTAGGGAAAAGGACGCAATTTACAACGGTCGCAATTATTATATTCGGCAAGTTGAATGAGGAATCGAATGGTATTATTTTGTAATACTACTGTAGATACTTTAGGAGAGGAGTCTTGATAGTCTAGGAGGGGAGTCTTGCAGCCCCCCCCTATTTTTTGCTAGTAATTGCCATGACTGGTGGCATATAATCTTTTTCGCTTTCAGTCTTGATTGAAAAACCTTATTCTTGGCAATATCATTTTGATAGTATTCAATGAGCGAAATACAAGTTCCTTTAGTGCGTCAAAGTGACCAAGAAACCAGAATCTAGGCTCAAACATTACTCGGATGGAAAATTTCAATGAGAGGTTGAACAATGCTTCTTTGAACAATGGTTGAACAAGGGGTTAGGGGCCCCAGCAATCAAACCTAGCAGTAGCAACACACTACAGGACTCGGAATTTGATTCTGGTGATAAGATTATGCTAAAGCGTCTCCGTATTAATTCAAACAAGAAGATGAAGAAATGCTTCTTCTAAAAATATAGATGGTAATCCTTAGGGGTTGTAAAATTGGCTAATTTTTGGGTTCTATTAAGTTCCAATTGCGAGAATATGCTGAAAAAGATAATCGTGATCGTGAAGATGCTGAAAACTGGTTCTAGGCGTTTACCCCCCCCCCCCCGGAAAATACCACCCCCTTCCCCGCGGAAAATACCCCCCCCCTCCCTGGAAAATAAGGCTTTCCAAATTGGAGAATTGTATTTGAGTTTTATTTTTTTTTATTTCCGTAAGGGGAACGAATTTCGGTACTTGTGTATTATGCGCCACTAACTCAAGTTTACGCTGTGTAAAATTCGAGAACAACCCAGTTTTTTCGTTACTTTAGAAAAAAATTTGGGCTGTATATTTGCATATCAAGGGGGGGGGGATAAAATATAGCGGATCTGCATGCAAAATGTGTTTGGTAAAATTATTCTGCATATTAGATAGATAGATAGAGAAGTGTATTTTAAAGCTAAATATACGGACATGAACATATAACAAGGCACAAATAACATAAACTTTGATCAGCGATCATCATAAAACCCTTAAATGAAACATTACATTAGTAGAAAGGCCTCTTTACATACGAGGAATACATACTTTATTCATGGATTATTGATTCACTAACCGGTCAATGACACCTTTTTCAAGGTCAATCAGGGGATGTTTCTAAATGTATTGATCCGGAACGAAGTTTGCACATGCGCAATGAATACTAACAGGGCAATGTATTGATTCGAAACTGGGCCAATGACACCTTTTTCAAGGCCAATCAGGGGATGTTCCTAATGTATTGATCCGCTAACGGGACAGAATCATGTGTCTCTTTCTAGGTCAATCAAGGGATGTTTCTAAGCCTAATGGATACATACGGGAGGGACGCAATATCTTCACTGATGTTACATAATTTATTCTGTGTGTATTGATCCACTAGAGGGGACAGGATTTCTGAGATATTGATTTAAATAATCGAAGGGGGACTAGTTTTCTGAGAAATTGATTACATAATCGACGGGGAATTATTGATCCGCTAACGGGAAGTGACGCAACTGATATAAGGAAGGATTTTTTCTATAGCTGTTATTAGTGTGAGAATAGAATTCAAGGAGTGAGAACAGTTTGACTTTACTCATTAGGATATATTTGTAATAATGAGTGGAATGTTTACACTATTAGAAGTTGATAGTGGAGTTGGTAGCAATGATACAAGAGCAACAAACATTGCGGTGGAAATCACGAGAGAATCACGACTTTGTCTGGAATGGGATGAAGTATTTGCCAGATATTTGATATCTTAGAGAAAATTTAAAATGGATGATCAATTATACTTCGCTGGCAAAAGACGATAAAGCACATCTGAATAGACCTCAAAGTGCTTTAAAGGTAATATTAAGGAATATCAAGGATCATAAGCTGTATCGCTAATTGTACATGTGTAATATTATTGTTGTAATTATACAATAAAATTATTTTGAAATCGAAAATGTCACCCATTTGTTAGAATCTTAGATTAAGTAGAACGAACCATGGTTAGTCTAGAGTCAGCAGTGAGAGTGATAGGATTGAAAAATGAATAAATTTGAGAAAGAGAGAATTAGATCGAATCTTGTGATTACGGAAAAACATTTGATTCTGGATGACGATTTTCTCGAGTTATCATTTCAACGGAGGATATTCTCACAGGGAATACTTGACAATAAAAATGAAAACTGATTCTCTCCCATTGGACTAGTGTAAGAAACTTGTACGATGTGACTCAAATGCTTATACTCAATTTATCGATTTATTCGTTGGAATAAAGAAGAATTTTATTAAAAATGCTCTTTTGAACACATTATCAAAGATTCATTGTAGATGGCTCTGCCTTTGACAAATGTAGCGTCACAGAGTTACTCCTCTCCCATTCCCCCCACACTGAATTTATCGAACGAGGATCAGTTTCTTTTTAGCTGTAATAGATTTGACATCGGAAACCAAAAAATGTTCTATACATGTCCACTATACATGTACACTCTTGGCAGTTGGTCAGCATATGAGTATTGTACAATTATTGATGACTATAATGAAAAGTGCAAATTATACAATCCTTGTAAATTACATGGAGGATATGCAGTACAAATTCAAGGATGTAATTCATGTCTTGAAGAGATTTGTAACTCTTACCCTAGAGGGCATCTATGCTCCAATTGCCACTATGACAAATGTGATCAGTGGGAGAATACTTACCCCGATATGATTGGAAAGAACCCTAAATGTGATTTTAGTTTTTTTTTCCACGAGATTGGTATCGTCGTGGATTTAAATTATCTTGGGAGGAAGAATCTGGTCTACGATTCAACTGTTGGGGTAACAAGACAATTTGGTTTCTACGTCATCGTTGTTACGACACTGCCTATTATGACTATAAACCTAGTGATTTTTATTTGGCAGTTACCGAATGTGATTCACCATTTGAAAACCCTGAATGTGATATTGCTTCAAATAGACAGATTGAAACACGTGAATTCCACAATATGAATGCAAATAGTATCATTGACTATACAAAGAGATATGACAAGAGTGAAGTTAGATTATAATGTAGAAAATGTGACCCTGACTTTGCAGCCAATCAAGATCAATATACAGTGAATTCAAATGATTTACCAGCAATAGTGGTTCACGATAGTTGCCTATACACCGAGGAAGAAGAAATCTAAAGTGAAGAATAAAGACAATGTGTATATACATTTTTCATTTATTAATAAACAAATTCACATACATTTTTTAAGCACTTTACTCGTAGGACACTAAAATCAATATTATACAGGTCTGAGAGAATATTTTCCACCATAAAGTCGTTCAGACGTGGATTGTCTACATAAATGTTGAGAAACTGCTTGTAAGTGTAGCCGCGACATCGTAACACGAAATATAGTAGTGCATGGAAGCTACAACTTTTATTCGTCAGATCCCGCACTCTCTTCCGATTTTGAATAATAGTTTTCCCACTGCTCTCAATATAGTTGCTGATGTATAGAGTTTAGAATGTATAGGGTAGGTCAAGAGGATCAAAAAATTCAATCGTCTTCGTAGTTTGAAAGATGCACAACCATTGGCCAGTATTTAAAGTTGACGGACTGCTATTAACAAGGATTAGGGCATTGTTGGCACTTTGAATTTTTCCAAGAAAGTCTAAGGGTAGACAATAGGATCTGTATTTGGACATGTAGGGGTCCATATTAAATACATTGATTATTTGACTGGTGTTTATGGTGCAAGGTCTAGAAGAACACTGCCTTTGGGAGTGATTTCCCAATAGGTTTCAAATTGATTTAGCGAGATTAGTGCAATACTCTCAGCAAATGGGTCGGCAATTGTACATTCTAAACGCACACTCCCTGTTCGTACTATACTCATATCCTGGGTGCCAGACAAATCCAATACAATGATACCATGTGTTTTAGCAAACATTTATTCAGTTATACCATTTTCAAATAGTTGTGAATCATGATCTAGGGTTTGTATCAACTCATACAATGTCCTATAAGATTTATCAAAAGATAGATTGTTGAGTGCGATTCCATTTACTTTGCATACAAGATATGAAAGCCCAAATATCTAAAATTTATGTGGGCATCCAGTCCATGATCCTAGGGTACTTGTACTCAGGACAAATGTCAAGGTCAGAATCGATAGTATAATGCCCTTGGCGCGAGGTAGGCCGGCAAAGTCGCGCAAGCCTAATGCGATGAAACGTCGTGGGCTGTTTGCAGATAGAACTCGCTGTTCCATGATGAGTCCACTAACTTTTGGTATTTTCTTTGACTAGGCAAAAGAGCTCGTAACCTGTTGCTTTCGTACATGTAGTATTGCCGAGGTGAGGGAGAGACTTACATCAGGATTGGCAGCAAGTTCCTTTCGTAAAATAAAATTGGATGGAGCAAGCGTCAATTTTATATCCACTTTAATATTGGGTGGTAGCCATTGAGGTATATTAAATATTTCATGATATATTTTTCCAACTAGATGTAATTCACTAGTTGTAGCATTTTTAAGTGCATCTGTACTATCAGTATTAGTAATATATTCATATCCATTGGAGGTGCCTCTCGATTCCTTGTATGACTTGGGTGTCATCAGCATGAAGTGCATATAGCTTGTGTAATTTGAGAGATTGTTGCTTGTGTTCACCAGCGTGCCATTTATGTAGACACTGATTTGACGAAATAAATTATATAATATATAATTTTCATAGAATATTCCATCGGCAAGAACTGGCAATGT
This sequence comes from Artemia sp. Qi Xiang Cuo, assembly GCF_049724085.1. Classification (NCBI taxonomy): domain Eukaryota; kingdom Metazoa; phylum Arthropoda; class Branchiopoda; order Anostraca; family Artemiidae; genus Artemia; species Artemia sp. Qi Xiang Cuo. The sequence continues at coordinate 9,439,395 of NC_142814.1, forward strand.
ATTATCGGATTTCTGGACTTTCATTCGTAAATCTATAAATGCTGAAGACATTTCCATAAAGTAGTCTTCATTGGAATAAATTTGAAAGTGAATATTATCGGAGAGGATAAAATTGTTCATAGTATCCATGTTTTACAATCACATCAACATTTTTCTGTATTCAATAGATTTAAAGTTAAAGAGATTAAAGGTTGGGAGTCCTTCAGCGATAGATATGTCACTTTAGGAAAGGAAATCTAGTTGTGATCTAAAACTTCTCGTCCAATGGTTTCTTTTTCTTCTAGTGTTTAATGTACGTGTCGTCTTTTTCCTTCTTTTCTTTGACAGGGGGGATGTCTTTCGTTTCTGTCCTGAGTAGAGACTGATGAGTGATGCACTGTTTCTCGACCTTTTTACACCTTTTCCATTTTGATAAAATTTCAATTGTTCGCCAAGGGTTCGCGCACTGGACCAAAGATTTTCCGAAGCACTTTTTTTAAAATCCTTGCCAGAGCCCCAATTGCATAGTGTATAGGATGCAAAATCTGTCGCAGCCGGTACAATATATTTTCTAACCAGAGGTAGTGCAGAGCGAAACAGCTTGGCAAACCAACTGCCAAGACCATAGCTAGACATCGACGAACGACCTTTGTAATAGTCCATTCCATTACCCAATTGCCTTGGGCCAAGATTATTAACATAGCAGTCAATATCAGGACAAATGAATACCACTTTTCTATTAGACATCTTGTTGTTGAATGGGTCGAAAATGGCATATAATCACAGCCAAACCTTTTGTTATTGCTAGGGAATCACCAAATTTAGTTATTAGTGTTAACTGACAGAGTTCCAAATAGGAAGTGTTTTCGGGGATATACTGAAGATGCTTTATATTGTAGTGGTGAATATGTTCTTGATTGTTTTTTCGTTCAAGAACTCGTAGGAGGGGAACATTGCTATTGCCAACCCGGGATGTTTCAACAAATGAAGCGTAGAGAAATATACAAGTGTCAGTGGAAAAGGCAGGTGGGTAGTCAGCAAAATTAAATTAGTGTTTCCAGCACTTTTACCGTTGATTATATTGAGCTTAAAGCCATGAACATCTTTTAGATTATCATTGAGAATAACCTTTTCATCGTAAATGGGTGAACTAATGTAGATCGTACTCTCTTCTTTTTCATAGATGAAATAAAAAACCCGCTCTGTATTAGCGGTAATTCTTATATTAATTGAACAATATAAATAATTCACGAAGATGAATTCCGCATAGAGCAATCCAATGTGTGGATAATCCCAGTAATTAATCTTCTGAATTCCCTCTTCTCCTACCGGGATTGTCAGCCGATCATTAGTTCTAATTCTTGTCTCAGAAATGTGCTACATTAATTGGGTACCATATTTATTTATTAAAATATAATTGACCAGAGCCACGTCATATTGTCCATCATCGAACTTAATGGTGGGTGAGAGTTTCGTCCAAAAATAACTTGTTCTATTCAAGTTAATGTAGAGAGGATCAGAAACATTGGACATGAAAGTCAAATAAAAATCATTGGGCATTGTTAATGTCTTCAACTGCAACCCAAGAATCAAAATCAGAGTTGTATCCTAGCGAGCGAACAAGCAACTGTCTCTTGCACCTGCCAGTGTGACTCTTTAATATCTTTTCTATTTGATAATTTTCACTAGTGTTTCTAACTTTTTGTAGTTCGTATTTATTAAAACCGCCGAGAATCTCATCATCTTTGGTGTCTCGCAGTCGATATGTCGTGGGTTCAGTGTATAGGAATTTTGGACACTTTAAAAAGTTCTGTGCTCCATAGTTAATTCCCCTTTTCAAAAATATTGGTGGTTCTGTTAATTCGAACAGTATCACCAACATTGTGTTTCTTCTCCACAATCTTTTTTCTTTTTCACTGGAATATTGCTTTAGAAAAGCATCAAATGTATTTTCACTGCAATAAACTTCCCGAGGGCTAATATTGGACAGGGATCGATGTGGTCGCTGGTTGTATATTTTCATGATTTTATCTAAATCATGAATAAATGCAACAGTATTTTTCAGGGTACAATATCTTGAAATTAATAGACGAATCGTTCTTATCAATCGTTCAGCAAATGCAGCCTTTATCGGGCTGTGAATATGATAGAGTGTTGTATTATATTTCGATAAAACCTTTTACACATGAGGATTAACAAATTCGCTACCACGATCCGATTGAATTTTTCTATTGCAAACCTGTTCAAGAATACTTTCTAAAGCATGTGCAACTTCAACACATCTCTTTGATTGAAATGGAATGGCATAGTCATAGCGACTAAAGACACTGATTGATACTAGAATATATTTATAGGGTGTATTGTGACGCCGTCGAATCTCGTCTAAAGTTAAAAGATCAGTTTGCATTATATGCAGAGGGAAAAAGGCTTTAGTTTGTCGATATTATTTGCCACGAAGCCTGCAATTCCGATGCAATGTGTGACTCGGTTCATTTTCTAGATACTCTTTTGCTTTTTTTAATGTGCTGCCATCTATGTCAAAGGCAACATTAGAAAGCGTTGTGGGGAAACTTAGATTTCCCGTTTCATCAATATTTTCATAGACATGTTTTAAAACTTCATTCATTTTGAACGCAAACACGGAGTGTAATGTCCATTCCCCTTTTGCAGACTGGAGAGTGAATCAATGCGTCTTCGCTTTTGTCTAGCAGCCACCGACGTTATAAAATCATTGCTGCTGCTAGTATTTTCCAATACTAAATCTAATTCTTTTTTAAATGGTGTTGGTGTTGTTTGAGGACTATATTCTCTTAGTTTCTTTAGAATTTGCTTATTGCCAATAAGACTTTTGGGGAAGTTTAATACATTTAGAAAGGTGTAAAGATTATTGTCAAATGAGAAAAGTCCTTTACGATTTGTAACCATATAACAAATTAAATCAACTAGATTGTAACTTTTTCCCTGAATTATAATTCGTTTCCCTGTGCTATCGACCTGAACTCGATCACCATCACCAACAGTTTTCAACGTGAGATATTCTAGCGTAATACTCTTTTACTCTGTTCTCGATAGGTCACTGGCAATTGGTTTCCAATTGATGTCACTATGGAATTCAATTCCTTCTCCTTTGATTGCACTGCTGAATTTTGAGGAGATGTTTCCTGTTTAGAGGGATCTGTGACAGTGGCGGGTCTCTCACGATTAGGTCTATGTTTGTCCACACGTTGCAATGCATCTTGAAGTAAAACTAGCTTTTTATCATCGACAATATTTTCATCATTAATGTATTTACTTAGATTGTCTTCAAAATGTTCCACGGCGAGAGGACAAGTTCAAATAGCGTCAATTTATAGGGTTTAGCCATTTAGAGAAAACTGTTTACAAGTCCTGCAATTATTGGCAGTAAAAGTGTAAAAAAGCTACCACCCGCCTGGAGAAGACGTTTTCTATTAAAATTTTTTCCTTTGTTTTTGCAAGCCAAGGCACGTACAATAGAACGATGTTGTTTTGTCTGTTGTCGAACACCTTCTGGCAAGTGTAGATTGCCCTCAGTTAAATTTAAACAAAGTTCAGATATTAGATTAAAGAAATCATTGTCAACACCATGTTTGAGTATGGCCTTCCTGAGTGGGGGTTTTGAAGTGCCTAAAACGGAAAATAAATGCCGTTGTTTGTGTAGTTTCTTCAATATCATGATGGCAACTAATAGCTTTTTTTACTGTTCACCGAAAGATATACAGTAATTTCTTTGTCGAAAATATCTGTGACTACACGTAGATCCTCGGGTGTATTCTGATTAAGATCTAGCAAAATGTACCCGTAGGGCTTATTTGTCACCTGAGTGTACGCTAACAGCAAAAAGTTTGGAGCGCCTGGATATATTTGCTTATTGAAAGTTATTAGCGAGATAGAATCACGAACAACTCGGTAGATAATATAGATGGTGCAATTAAAAGCAAGGGTTCTCATACATTTGCTCTGATGAAACAGATTGTGTAGAACTAGGTTTATGGAAATCTGTTCATGATGAGAGGGAACGGTAAACAACTGTAGCATTTCCTGTGAGAACTGTTCAATTGATTCAGCCAAATCATCAATAATCAGCCATGAGTTTGGTTCAATACTATTGAAAACATCAAGTCCCCGTATGAATTGTATTGGCATGGATGTGGCAATAGCTTTTTTGATTGTAATATTCCTGCCAAATACTATAGCAATAATAAATTTTCTTTGATTTTTCCAAAAAAATTTTATTACAATTTTGAATCATTTTAGCTAAAAGGGTCGTTTTCCCAGACATTATTGGACCACACAGAAACGACCTGAATGGTGTTTTAAATTGATACATACTATAGTTGTTGACAACAGTCAGACTAAAACTAACTGTAAACCATACTTGTCCAATGAATAAATAATAATTTTACCATAGATCTATCTAGTAAAAGAACAACAAAAACAATAGCAACAATAGCATTTATTAACATCAACACTTGTACAGCATGAATAGTACACACACACTATTTGTTGAACAAGAACAACAACAGCATTTTTTAACAAAAACACTTTTCTGTACATCAATAATAGCACTATTTGTTCAACAAGAACAACAACACCATTTATTAACAAAAACACTTTTTCTGTACAGCAAGAACAACAATATTTATTAACAAGAACAACGACAACATTTTTCATTTATTGACAAAAACATTTTTTTGTACAGCAAGAACAACAAAAACTATTTATACAACAAGAATAGTACACACATTTTTGTACAATAGCACGAATAGCAATAGCTCTATTTGCACAACAGCATTTTTTCACATAAAAAACAACTTACAACACGAACACGAATAGTACAGTTGAAAATTATGAATTTAAAGGATACCCCTGCCCCTCTCCCTAAGGGCACCCCACCCCCCAGAAGCCGTGGGCCGAAGGCCGGCCACGGGCGGGACCCCCTAACCCCGGGGATTGCGGGCCGAAGGCCAGCCGCGGGAATTTTGTATACAATAGTCGCTGCTGCTGCAGGTTAGGTTGAGCATTTAACTTAATTTAGCAGGTTAGGTTAGGTTGGGTTTGAGCATTTAAGTAAATTTATATGGTTAGGTTTGAGCATTTAAGTTAATTTATCAGGTTAGGTTAGGTTAATTTATCCAGACCAAGTTGGTTGCGATAGTCTACACATTCAACCCGGTCTGAAATTCGATAGTGACCGTGGGGGAGTATTTTTACACCATCCTCGAGCACAAAGACTTTGTCAGATATACACGACATTCTTTTCAAACCTAACAGTATAGTTTTTATACTGAAGGGATCGAATTGCTATCACCGTTGCTCTTGGCACTAGACAATTATCCACACAGGTTTTGTAGACACTCATGTTGAAATTATTTTTTACAAAATGTGTAGGCCCCCCTTTACACGCTTGCTTTATATCTTTGTCGTGGGTTTCTTCACAATAAACTTTAGGACCGGGGAAGACCCCATTGGATATTAAATCACTCCCCGTCTCAGATTTTGACATTAGTAGCTAATTGGGAGCTTGACGTTTCACCAACTATGGGTAGAGGGACGCATTCAAGTTAGTGAAATCCACCCACGAGCTGATGTGCACCCCTTTTTCTAAATCATTTAATAAATCCCCGGTTTTTACTTTTAACAGCAGAGAATCTGTATCCCCATAATAAACTTGAACCTCCCCCTCCCTTGGCCATTGTACCTTGCACACATTGTAAAAAAACGACAACATGAGCTTCTTGGAAAATTTCCAGTACTGAACAACCTCCCGCTATATTCTTGTTCAGCACAACATTTCTCTTTTTCCTGTGTAGAAGGCCCATGTTTGGCTCTATGCTCGTGAACGATGTAAAACTGGGGTCGGATATAATACGTGCAAATTCTTGGGGGCAGGTTACGACGTCACAACGGGATCTGTTTCGTACGTTTTCACACATTTTGCCAAACGCAGAATTTAAACTGAGCTTCTACATTTCCTTTACTACTTTACTCTTTTCCTGAGAGCGTTTACCGACAAAAGTGTCGATAAAAGTCTTCAAGTAGGGTTTCTGACTGAATTGTAGGACCCTATGTATTATTGTGATCTTGAAACCATTGTTCACCATCCATCGCAAAAGCACATGGTGAACAACGATATTCTGTTTAGGGTCTATATCTGCAATGAGTTTCTGCTTGGAGGAGGTCCAGTGCATGCCCATATCATCGACCAAAGATCGATTGTATGGGCTCAGCGATTCCTTGGTCACTGGTAAATTGACAAAAGGGAATACAAAATCCTTGACAGAATCGTGAAGATCCAATGGTACGTGCCCGTCAATTTCAAAGAGCCATCCTTGTGGTCCATTGTCCTCGACGGTGTGAATGTTGGGGATCTCACAAGGATTCTCAAGCAATTTATAGTTTCCACACGGCAAAGATTAGTGAGACATTGCCGAGGGGTATAATGAGTTCATGTTTAAGGAAAACTGCATTTGACTTTACACCAGTGTCTTGTCCACCTGGATTTGTTGTTAAAACGCGATCCCCATGAAAAACATACCCTCCCCTCATCGATCTTTCTGCAAAAAGGTGTTGATCTACATCAGTGATCAACCGTATTTCCTCCCTACTAATTTTTAATATAAAGTCCATCACCAAATTTGGTGTGGAAAAATAATAACCTAAATCTAATCCAAACTCTGAATAGATTTGATCTGTGTTTTTACAGACAATCTCAAATAGAGTTAAAACGTCACTGGCCAAGTTCAGTTTACAATAATCCCACCCATTTTTACAATTACCCTTAGCCCAAACCCTCTCGGCAAATTGATATTCTTCGGCAGTGCATTCACTATTGGTGAGTGAATTATTGAAAACATCAATTGGAGGTAGTTTCTCCTCGCTTAAGCGTGCACCAGAACAGTAATAGGCATATGTATACATGGCCTTACAGGTCAGTAGGTCATACATTTCAATGTCTGGAAAGCGCTGTTTAAGCAGAGGAAAACTACCAAAATTGTCACTTTTCTGCACTTGAATCAATTGACTCAAAGCCTTGGGGAAAAAACTAAATGAATCTAAAAACCTGATTTTATTCCAGCACGTATGCTCATATCCTCTGCCTGCCATTTCAACTCGAGAAGCACCAGCTTCTCTGCTGATTTGGGGATGATATTTTAGGTAAATGAATTGTTTACCCATGGACTATCTACTCCCCCTCCCTCACTGTGCATAAGTGCCAAAGCCGGTAAAATAAATTTTAAATCATAATTTGAATTGTGAATGAAAACCGGTATAAAAAACTGCTGGCTTACAATCACATTGCACGATTGATGTTCTACACCTCGAAAATTACTACCCCTGAAGATATTTCCTGCCACAAGTCATTATGATCCCTGACTTTCCCCTTCCCCCCTCTTTTCCCCTAGTCCATTTCCCCTTAGCCCCCTCTTCAAATCCCCCCTTAAAAAACCCAGCATATTTTTTTATTTTTAATATCGAGACGATCCTCTGCAGACAACAACATTGGGTAATGTGTATTTCTCAAACGAAAAATAGCTCCATTCACAGTGACAATTAATTTAGTTAATGCCTTGATCATGCACTCGTTCTCATCCAACGTCTCGACTATTTCTAACAACTGCATCATGTTAGAGTTTTCACTTTGCGCGTGGGCATAGGAAACCGCTGTAGCTTGGTGTTCTTTGATTTGATTCGGAAATCGATGATCGTTCACGTCCCATAGCCTAGCCTTGAAGGAGGGTGTTTTGGAAATTTTCAAAACGTAAAATGGCCCTGTCACCCGAAACTATTTCCACTGATTGATCGCCATTCCGTCTGCAATGCTCCATGTGATTCTTTAACTTTAAATCACTACATTATCTAGACAGGCATGGTGGACAGTAGAAACGTGTCCCATGTGTTTTACCCTCCCCCAGAACTCTACTGATATCTGTAATTGGGTTAAAATGGCCAATTGAATAAGGCTCAATAGGTGGTGTATACAACAACCAAACCCAGTGCTTCACCAATTCAATTGACGGGTCCCCTACTGGGAACAACACTCCCTTTTTATTAGAACGTGCCTCATCCTCAAATTCAGTTTCAAACTGGATCACAGTAACGCAGATATTTAAATGGGCATTGGCCCTTTCAAAAATATCAATGGATCTTAGCGTTACTGGGAATTTTCCATCTAAACAAGAGAAATCCACAGGGGGAAAATCGGATCCCACCTTCTCATGTACAGCCCAGTATTCTAAATTTTTCTTTGTAGCGTCATGTATTAGAGGTCGGAAAGCTGATATTAGGAAAGCGTACATGAAACATTTTTGTCCTGTTTCAAAACAGATTCGTTGAAAGCCTTGACAACCTTCTAAATCTGGATTATATTTTAAAATAATTGCCCTCGGCCCATGCCCCCCTCTTAAAATAAAATCTTTTTTAAATTTACAAATATTTACACTTAAATTTTCAATAAATAAAACTACAGACCCATTCCCATTCTCATTATAATTTTCGAGATTTGCTTAATAATGTAACCTATCCATTGCATAAAAACTGTTTCATAATTTTCTGAATGTGGATAGACCACTAGCATCTCGGTGTGTACATATTGGTGGTACAATTCACTTTGATCCTTATTTAAATAACGTATCTTTTAAAAAATTGAAATCTTATTTGACTTCCTATCGCATCCACAACTAACTCTGGTTTTCCGAGAGTGCAAAACTTGTGTTTAAATTTACATGAACACTGTCAATAGGGTAGAATACAAAATCCCCCCCCATAAGCGAATTAAAGGGATCCCCAAAGGTTGCAGTGTAGACGACTATTGTATTTAATATTGAATTTGTTTGATTGAATTCAATAAGTGTTGTAAATTGTGTATTGTTACCCTCCCCTTCTTGTATATCATCACCACCCCCTCCCGCGCTTTGTTCAATAATAGGACTGTGAAAATCCATTTCATTTGTTTGAACTGCAACTATATTCATGTAATCTGAGGGAGAAGGATTAACAGTTAGTTCATTGACAAAATCATCTAAAATTTGCATGGTATTTGGACTTAGCAATGGCAAGTCCCCCTCTGAACTAGGTACATTACCTTGCTCAACTGTGCTAGGTTCTACATTGAAATAATTACTTAGAAAATTATCAATATTAAAAGGTATTTCATCAGAATTAACGATACCATCCCATTCATTGATATGTGAATTGTCCTGAATGGCATGAAATTCCGTAGACGCGAGTTCTTCTTCCTCTGCTTCAACTGATGAGGGGGGAAATAAGGACTATGGAACCAATGCAATCTATAAGGAAAACAGCTTATTTTCAAAGTGTCTAAATCACCCTATTTTTAAAATTGGTTCATTATTTACATATGTTCTTAAAAACACGTATAGTAGCATTCGGTTAATTCACTATTCCCTACTCTATATATTCTGAAAGTTCCAACTTAATATAAGATATTTACAATCTAAAAGATGACACAGTAGGTTTTGATTTTGTTCAAACAACCCTTCAAAAATTTCATATTAATGCTCTTTATCTGCTTTGGAAAAAAACTGGCTTCTTTACTTGATTTGAAATGGATAGCCAAAACACTTGGACTTGATACACAACTTATTCCGTTAGAAAGTTGTTTTTATAATATTTTTAAAGGCAAGGTGAAGCATTCGTTAATAAAGCAATCTGTATCACAAAGATTTTGCTACCTACTTATGCCTGGAATATAGTACCTTTTTGGCTTCGCTAACTTAATTCGGCAGGTTGAATGCATGCCCTTGATATGATTCAAAGGGAGAACGTTTTATTTTATCAGGTTGAAAAAATAGCGAGAAATAAAATTTAAACTTACGTTTCCAAATTCTGGCTGCATTATAGTGCCATATGGTCCTGGCAAAGCATGATGGGGGATGGACGGGGTGGTGACGTTAGTTTCTTGCGCAGCCGAGCCCGCAGTGTCAGTGGGATATGTAGATGTGGCAGCGATGTCACTGGCTTGGGGGGTTGGAGCAGTGGGGTTCACCATTATGTGAGCAGCCATCCATTCCCTCTTTAATTTTCTGCCAGGCTGCATTAGTGTCTGATCGGATGGGACTTGGGCAGGCAGCGCTGGTCTGGAAGGGATGTGGGTGGCTCTCGATGGGCCAGCCATCTCCAGCTGTTGCATGGGAGTAGCGTCATTACTCCTAGCTCTCTTACTGGGAGGAGGCGGGTATTTCACATAATTATCCTTAAGAAGAAGAAAAAATTTAGTATAATGCATAACTTTGTCTAGAAAGCATTTGCCATTGTCCCAAAGAAGCCCGTGCCCCCCCCCCTGTTCAGCAAAGCCAAAAGTAAAAATTTGCGATGAAGAAGCTAGACTTAGAAATCAAACGTTTTTACAACAAAACTTGTGGAAAATAAACCCTGACAATCAGTAGTCTGTAGCCTTAGGATAGAAATCAATGTTTCTATTTTTACCATTTAGATAATAAATTAAATTCACTCCGTGTTGGAAATAAACCCGAAAAGCATAGAAATTCTATTTTTACCCTTTAGAAAATAAAACAACATATAATTTAAAGCAAAAAGATCTAAGGTGTGTTTAAAGTTAAAAAAATTAGCATTATTCTTTAGGGCCAAAAGGTGTATCGAATCCAGGTCAATGATTTAAAATCTAGATCTCAAAATAGCCAGCCATAAATATAGCAGACAAAATATGGTATAATTAAAAGCTAACCAAACACTAAACTTAAGAGTTGCGTGTAGGAAAGGCTACATTAGTTTTGTTGTCAAAAGGGGGTACATGTCTGCACAATGAATCCATCCCCTTACTCCCCCCCCCCACCCCCATATAAACACTGAGTACTCAAAATGGAAAACAAATACTATATGAAACTATTTATTATAACTAACACCCATCCCCTCTTTGCAATTCAAAGGATTTACTGTTTTTAATTTGACTGGAAAAAAGTATCTTTTTTCTGCGAAACCTTTGCTAAGCTGCTATCCTAATTCATGAGAATTAGCACACAGGATGCGCACTTGACGGGTGTCAATAATTATCACTATTTAAATCTTAGCGGCTTAATATCATAAGGGGATCAGTATACCTAAGAGTTGACGGAAGTAAGTTGTCACTCTTTGCTAGAATACAGAAAGCATTAAAATTAAATGAATTTAACTAAAAAGATAATTATTTCCAATGAAAGAATTAAAATATTAACGGGGGGGGGTTACATGGTAAAAAAGAGCCTTCTAAGAGCTTTTACGCTTTCTAACGACTATAAACATTGCTTAGTTGAGTTTTTTGTATTAGAGGGTGGGAGGAGGGGGGTATACCCTGAATTTAAGTATACTGAAGGGGGTGATTTTTTTTGGAAATAACCCAAGAAAATTTACTAAACTGAACTCACATCATAAATGTTTGTAGCTAATGCTTCCAACTCACCAATATTCAATGTTATCTCCATGATTGCTTGAGACTGTATGCTAATTTAATCTCAACGCACGTCCATTATAAACAAAATCTCAAGGTTGAATTGTGATGTAAGTGAAACCTTACGTAACTCCCTGATTGACCTAGAAAGAGACACGTGATCCTGTCCCGTTGGTAGATCAATACATTTAGAAACATCCCCTGATTGGCATTGAAAAAGGCGTCATTGACCTGTTATCGGATCAATACATTGCCCCGTTAGTATTCATTGCGCAGGTGCAAACATCGTCCCGGATCAATACATTTTGAAACATCCCCTGATTGACCTTGAAAAAGGTGTCATTGACCCGTTAGTGGATCAATAATACATGAATAAATTATGTATTCCTTGTATGTAAAGAGGCCTTTCTAATTACATTAACCTAACAATAGTACTCAATACTTGGAAAAACGGTGATTGAAAAAAAAAACACTTAACACTAGGAAAAAATACTTAAATGAAACATTACATTTACTTTATACTGGATTTTTTTTTTAGTTAAAAAAATTTCCAGATACCTCGCTATTATTCTGTAATTTTTTATTTGTGGCCATGCCTAGAAGCAATTGTTTTCTGACGTCAAACTGTCCAAATACTTTACCACCATCCCCTCCCCCTTATGTACAAATATATAGCACAAATTATATATTTCCCATGTATTTTGTCACTTGTCTCATGCTAAGATGAAAGAAACTAACGAAGAAACCGGTTTGTTCTCGAGTTTCACACAGTGTAAACTTGAGTGAGTGGCGCATAATACACAAGTACCGAAATTCCTCCACCCTACGGAAATAAAAAAATAAAACTCAAATAAAATTCTCAAATTTGGAAAGCCTTATTTTGCAAGGGGGGGGGGAGGTATTTTCCGGGGGGATAATCGCCGGGGGGGGGGGCAAACGCCGGGCTCCCAGAAAACCATAGTCGCCTTGTTACAAAGACATTTGTCCTTAATTGAGCAAAATTTAACGATATACACGCAATAGGTGATTTCGAAAAAGAAATGGTGCAAATAATAGTTAAACGTATTTAAGGTTATTGATCCAACTAACAGAATTAACAAATTCTAGACGTTTTCATGCCACGTATCCTGCGGAGTCCGTTTAGGCATGTTGGGTTACTTATCCAGTTATGCATCCTAGTCATTTCCAAGCTAAGTGCGGATCTTAGGGTTAAGCCTCGTCTTGATAGACATCATTAACCCTGCTCGCAGCAGGGCCAGATTAGACCAGACAGCCAGTCAGAGCCTTCAAAATTTTTGGAAGCTGTCTAATTATAAGCGACTGCGCAAAAATGATACACCGGCAAACAATGCTGCTTACAGAGAAATTATGTCAATCAAGACGAGGCTATACATATATAATTGGCAGCATTAACGCATTCTTGACTTCTATGCAAAATTCAGTGGCGGATCCAGGGGGGCGCGCAACCCCCCTAACGTAGTCTAAAGTAGTGTAATTTGCTTAATTAACACAATTTTGCGTTTAATAGACTTGCTCCTAACTCAGGTTTATCGGATAAGCAAATTTTGCGCCCCCTTATCCCCTAAATAAAATTCTGGATCCACCCTTGGCGAAATTTACAGTAGAAAGGCCTCATGAGCTCCCACGCGACACCACTGCTGCCATCTACAATTTAGTCTAACGCTGACGGGCTATAATTTATTCAAGGATTATCGATCCGCGAACCGGTCAATGACCCCTTTTTTCAAGGTCGATTTATTTGTTGTTGTTTGTCCAGGTGTAATGATCCTGGGGGGTGAAGTTTGCACATGCGCATTAGCGGGGGAGGAGATGTATTGATCTAGGGCTCGAGGGGAAAGTGGATTTCCCGTACGCACATACTTTATGCAGGTCCCTACATTTTTTGTCACTGAGAATGAAAAAACAGGATTTTTCTCACTTTTAGGTATTTTTAAGATCGATTTATTTTTTGTTTCCAAGTGTAATGTCATTGAGGTGAAGTTTGCACATACGCATTAAACGGGGAAGAGAGATATAATGATCCAGGACTCGACTAGGACAAGTGGATTTCCGAGAAATTGATTTACATAATCGCTGGGGAGAATGTTTTGATCCGATAACGGGAAACAGGATCACGTGTCTCCTTCTAAGCCAATCAGGGAGTTGGTTACATATGGTTTCCCATTACATTACAATTCGCCCTTAAGATTTCGTATATAACGGACATGCGTTGTGATTAAACATTCGGAAAGTTTCAAGACACTATGGATATAACAATGGAATATATTGATGAGCTAGAAGCCTTGGCTATAGAGATTTAAAATTTGAGTTCTGTTTAGTAAATTTTTGTTCTTTATTTTCAAATAAAATCATTTTACATAGTAGCCCCTCCAGTAAATTCAAATTCAGGTAACCCCCCCCCCACAATACAAACTCCACTATATATTTTTTATATTCGTTAGAAAGCGTAAAATATGTTCTTTTTTACCACGTAAACCTAACCTCCCCCTCCACACCTCTCTCAGTTTACGACTTTAATTCTTCCAATGGAAATAATTCTGTTTTTGATAAATTTATTCTTTCTGTAAGCCTATCTAAAAGTGACAGTCAACTTCATTGCGACATTCCCGCAATGATTTAAACAGGTGATAATTAGCTGACACCCCACAATTGCACTTCCTGCTTGTTAATCCTTTACGTTAGCGACTTAAACACAAGGTTTCACAGATCAAAAAGGATTGTTTTTCCCATCAAATTAAAACAGTTTCAAGCAAAAGAGATTGCGATAATTAAGCTAAGCCTACGCAACCTGTATGGAAGTAGAGAAACGAGTTATTTCCAAAATTATGGTCTAACAATATTTTTTAGGACATTATGTAAAAAGGGGAGGAAGGGGCAATGCTTCAATTCTAACACCTTCATTGTAAAGTGAAAACAAAGTGTTTCTTCGCGTGAAAAGTAATGGGCCGGGATTTATAAGAAAAAGGTACATAACTTTATTATGCGTAAATTGAATAGCATTTGATTTCTGAGTTTTGTATATTTCTCGCAAAATTTTACTTTTTGCTTTACTGAAAATGGGGGGAGGGGACTTCTTTGTAATAAATACTTTCTAGACAAAATTATGGCTAGGAGGTTGGGGGGTACTAATTTTTCTTCTGTAAAAAAAGGGAATCATTATTCCTTACTAAATTTTTGTGGTTTCACAGATCAAAAAGGATTGTTTTTCCCATCGAATTAAAACAGTTTCAAGCAAAAAGAGATTAAGATAATTAAGCTAAGCCTACGCAACCTGTATGGAAGTAGAGAAACGAGTTATTTCCAAAATTATGGTCTAACATTATTTTTTTAGGACATTATGTAAAAAGGGGCGGGGGGAAGGGGCAATGCCTCAATTATAACACCTTCATTGTAAAGTCAAAACAAAGTGTTTCTTCGCGTGAAAAGTAAGGGGGCCGGGATTTCTATGAAAAAGGTACATAACTTTATTATGTGTAAATTGAATAGTATTTGATTTCCAAGCATAGTATATTTCTCGTAAAATTTTACTTTTTGCTTTTCTGAAAATGAGGGGAGGGGACTTCTTTGCGATAAATGCTTTCTAGAAAAAATTATGGTTATGGGGGTGGGGGTTACTAATTTTTCTTCTAATTTTTCTACGCGCGCGTACGTAGGCTAACCTAACCTAACCTAGCTTAACCTAACCTAATCTAACCTAACTTAATCTAGTCTTACCTAACCTAACCTAACCATACTCGCCGGAAAATCCCCCCAGGTCGACTTTGTATTTCTCTCTCACTATGCAAGCTTGCGGCTGTAGCAAACGTACTCAATGGTTGCTCTTACATTGGAAGCGGCTTTCCCAGTGGTACTCCATGGTAGGTATTCGAGACTATCTAGTTTATTGCGTGCAGTGTTTCCACTTCTCCCGATTTTTAGGGAGATCTACCGAATTTCTAATCAATCTCCCGACAAAAAAAGAAGATACCGAATCTCCCGAAAATCTCCAGAAAACTTAATCCCCGGAACATTTTACTTTTTGGTCATTCTTTTCTATTTTTTTACCTGTCCATTGCCTGTGGTCCTTTAGGGACTATTTCTAACGTCCCAGGTAATTGGGGCACTGCGACTTGAATTTATCGGCATAGGTATGAACATTGCCCATTATCCATTCCACAGTGGTTGCATTGGTTTTCTGTTTTTGATCATTTAAACACCTTCAATGTTTGAAATTAAATAATTATTTTCAATTCTTAAAATTATCACAGTTTTTAGCTTGCACCAAGAAAATAGTAACCACCACTACGTGCGTCCAGCTGATTTATTAGGTTCGAAAGGATCATCAATTACTAAAAACTTCTAGAAATATGACAAAAATTAGAATATTTCAGCAGGTGCTTTGTAGAACCGTAGGGATTTGCTTCAAATGATCCAACACAAGAAACAGAAATGACATTTACTGCATTTTTAAAACAATTTATGATTTTTGCTGGTTGATAATTTAGTCCTATTCCTGAAAAAATATGCCGCATAAGAATTTTACTGAAGAAAGACTGGGTAAGCAGAAAGTGACGAATATAGTCCGCTAGGGCCTGTCAGTGTATTATAAAACATAAAATTGCGAAGAAAGGATGAAAACGAGTACAAAAAGTCAAAAAGTGCGATTGACAAAGAATGGCCGGAACATTCTGATAGTGCCAATGATGATAAAACAGTGACTCTAACAGCCGTGAACTACTAGAAATCGGCTTTGAGTGAAAGGGACCACCGTGGAAACCGAACTTAGCAAAGTTTGTGAAATATCTGTTTTCCCTGCCATTTTCGAACGTAGCTTCAGAAAGACTGTTGAGCTTACTCAAGAAGTAAAGACAGGCAGAAGGAATCATTTGGTAACAGTAGCTTTGGCGTCCACAATTCAGACGAAACTTGGAATGAAATGAGACGGAGTTACAGCAAACACACTAACGATTGACCAGCCCCTCAGAAAGAGACTAAAAGGGAGTTAGTATGGTATCCTAGCACATCTGAATTACCATCACAGCTAAAAAGCCATACTTTAGACACACATTATTAATTTAATGTGGTATATGTATCTGAAGGTTTTGCAATTTCTTATATTTTTTTTCAGTTATATCAATACTAATGAGCTACGACTTTGCGTTTTCACTTTATCATTTGTGAATACCTCTTAGGATGGTGGTAAAAAAAAATTATCCACGTAACTCAGAATCAATGATCAAAGACGTAGTTTCCGTTATTCGTCAGTATTTTGTGTCCCAGTCTTGAACTTAGTGGGTTGTCGTGTGGATCTGAAAGGGCCAGAAAAAGTAAGGGTCGATGAAGAAAAATGTCTTAATTTAACAGCTTTAGAGACTGAATGAAATATAACTGCACTTAGTTTCAAAATTAAATAGATTTCAAGCTTCTAGCTGCTTCCTTTTGTCAGGTTTGACAACGTTGATTACCGAATTTTTTTTCCGGAATTGCAGCTGGATCCAGTAAATCTGCACTCCAAATTTAGAATGTGGTACTTTATACTCAAATCGCTCGAACACCTCCAAAAACTCAATACAAAATACAAAAAATTGGAAATTCTACCAAATCCTGAGATCCATCTCCCGATTTTCTCCCGAATCCTGAGAGCCATCTCCCGATTTTCTCCCGAAAATTGTCAAGATTCTAAAGATTGTTTGAAAAGATAAGTGGAAACACTGATTGCGTGTGTTAAATCAGTAATTTTTTGCCATTGGAGGGATAAACACCAACACCATATTTTAAAAAAAGACGTGAAAATGAATTATTCGAAGAAAGTGTGTGCACATGATAAAGTCATTGTTGCCTTGAATGCTGACAAAAAGATATATTTGAACTATGGAACAAGTAGTAGTGGAGATTGTATTGGGAATGTATGCCTACGTTGTAATGTCAGTGAGGAGTTAAATTCCTTTGGAGTAGTCAAGAATTTTCATCATTCAAAAGGTGGATATATGAAAGTATCATTTCCAGAGAAGTTAGTACTCAAAGAGAATGCCAACATAAAAATAATAGTTGATGCAGATGGGCAGCTTCTAGCTAATGGTTCTGGCAACATGTTAGCCGTTGATAGATCTTATTGTCATCTTCCCGGTGTTAGCATTTGAATGAAAGCAGAAAGGAAAAGAAAGGCCAAATGCTGCACTAACATTATAAATCATATCTTGTCAACGTGCCAGAACTGTTGTCTCTATAAAAATAATGTGATAATAGACAGTGAAATTGCCGGTAAAATAAAAAGAGCATTGGCAGACAATATCACTCATGAATATAATGATAAAGTGATTGGAAAATGAAGCACAAGTGAATATTATTATTATTATTGATCATATACTCAATGAATCTAATAATACCTACGATGTAACGTGTATTGAATCAATAGGTGACATCCCAGCAGTAATCGTATATGACTCAAAATGGATGAATAATTATTCTAGTGGTTATGAACTAAGAGAAGCGAGTACCTCTAATATCAAGAGAGAGAACTCGATAAATTATTTTATGGAACAGATTCAGAATGTTCAATGTTGTTCAATGATGATAATAATGTAAAATAATGTATGTAACATATTTTTATGTTAATATTCTACATGTTGTTACTTCAATAAAAATATTTCATGCATGAATTTGTTATATTTCTATTATTGTAGGAAACGTTAGCATGTCAAGCGCTTAGAATGTTTATTAAAAAGTTGGAGATTTTTATTTTCTTTCGAAAAAATTAGAATTGAACAATAGCTTTTTTCTTTTCTCTGTGAAAATTCAGAAGAGAACTTGAACTTTTCTTCACTTCGCTGTGAAAACTTAGAATTAAAGTGGAACCTTATTTCTTCGCAGGGAAAACAATCAGAAGAGAACTTTAAATTTTTCATCTCTTTGAGAAAAATCGGAACTGAATTTAAGAAAATTTAGAATTAAAATGAAACTTTTTATCTTGATTGGAAAATAAACACAATCATAGTATAGCTTTTCCTATCTTCTACGGAAAAATTTAGAATAGAACTTAAAATTTTTCATGTCTTTGAGAAAATTCAGAAATAAAGTGGAAGGTTTCTATTTTTTTAGAAAAATTAAAATTGATCTGTAAGTAATTTCTCTTTCATTGAGAAAATTCAGAAAAGAGCTTGAATTTTTCTTCACTTCATTGAAAAATTTAGAATTATAGTGGGGCCTTTTATCTTCATTGAAAATATTCACAACTCAGGTATAACATTTTCTATCTTTTATAGGAAAATTTAGAATAGAACTTTAAATTTTTTTGTCTTTGAGAAAAATTAGAACTGAAGTGGAAGCTTTCTATTTTCTTGGATAAATTAGAATTGATCTGTAACTAATTTCTTTTTCATTGAGAAAATTCAGAAGAGAACTTGAACTTTTATTCACTTTACTGTGAAAACTCAGAATTAATATGAAGCTTTTTTCTTCTCAGGGAAAACTTTCTGAAGAGAACTTTAAATGTTTTCAACTCATTGAGAAAAATCGGAACCGAATTTAAGAAAATTTAGAATTAAAGTAAAACTTTTTATATTCATTGAAAATATTCAGAATCATAGTATGACTTTTACTATCTTCTATGGAAAAATTTAGAAAAGAACTTTATAAATTTTTTATATCTTTGAGAAATTAAGAACTGTAGTGGAAGCATTCTATTTTCTTGGAAAAATTAGAATTGATCTGTAACTAATTTTTATTTCATTAAGAAAATTCAGAAGAGAGCTTGAATTGTTCTTCCCTTCATTGAGAAAATTTAGAACTAATGTTGAGGTTTTCATTTTTATTGAAAATAATAACAGCTTAGGTATAACTTTTTCTACCTTCTACGGAAAAAATTAGAATAGATCGTTAATTTGTTTCATCTCTTTGAGAAAAATAAGAAGTGAAGAGTAACCTTTTTTATTTTAATTGAAAAATTAGAATTGATCCATAACTAATTTCTTTTTCATTGACAAAATTCAGAAGAGAACGAACTTTTCACTTCATTGAGAAAATTTGAATTAATTTGAAGCTTTTTTATCTTCATGGAAAATATTCACAATCATAGAATGACTTTTCCTGTCTTCTATGGAAAAATTTAGAACAGAACTTTACATTTTTTATGGCTTTGAGAAATTAAGAACTGAAGTGGAAGCTTTTTTTCATTTTCTTTGGTAAATTTTAAATTTGGGCAACTTTTTCTTTTCTTAAAAAAAATACATAAAAAAGCTTGAATGTTCCACACTTCTTTGAGAAAACACCGGATTGAATTAGAACTCATTCTCTTTATAGTGAAGGTTCACGACCAAAATGTAACTTTCTTCTGTTTTGTATGAAAAATTTGAAACAGGAATATCAATTTTTCATATCTTTAAGAAAAATTGGAACTGATATGAATTTCTCAGGAAAAAAAATTAGAATTGATCTGTAACATATTTCTTTTTCATTGCGAAAATTTGGTGTTGGGATATAAAAGAAGTTGAAAAGTAATGTATAACTTCTCTGGCATGCTGGATCTGAAAATGTAATTTTAGAGAAATTCTTAAACCATTTAGGGTTAACTTATCTTTTTAGGGATGACCATTTAGGGTTGTCCTACATACTGAACCTGAAAGTGTGTTCCCTGACATGCTGGATCAGAAAGTGTAATTTCAGAGAAATTCTTTAACCTTTTAGGGTTAACTTGCCTTTATAAGGATGAGAATTTAGGGTTCCCCAACATGCTGAACCTGAAAGTCCAACATGTCGAACCTGAAAGTGTGTTCCCTGACATGCCGAATCTGAAAGTGTGATTTCAGAGAAATTCTTTAGCCATTTAGGGTTAACTTACCTTTTTATGGATGAGAATTTAGGGTTCTCCTACATGCTGAACCTGAAAGTGTGTTTCCTGACATGCTGGATCTGAAAATGTAATTTCAGAGAAGTTTTTTAACCATTTAGGGCTAACTTGCCTTTTTAGGGGCGACTATTTAGTGTTCTGCAACACGCTGAACCGGAAAGTGTGTTCCCTGACATGCCGAATCTGAAAGTGTGATTTCAGAAAAATTCTTTAACCTTTTGGGTTAACTTGCCTTTTTAGGGATGACTATTTAGGGTTCTCCAACATGCTGAACCTGAAAGTGTGTTCCCTGACATGACGAATCTGAAAGTGTGATTTCAGAAAAATTCTTTAACCTTTCAGGGTTAACTTACGTTTTTAGGGGTGACTATTTAGGGTTCTTCAACATGCTGAACTTGAAAGTGTGTTCCCTGGGATTTTGAATCTGAAAGTATAATTTTCATGGCGATGAACTATTCTAAAGAATAAAAACGGCCGAGGCTTAAGATATTTATTGCTTAAGCATATTTAAAAACATTTGAAAAAATACATAATGACATATTTAAAAAAATCTTAATCCATTTGATATGAGGAAGAGCAAGAGTTTAGGTCTTTGGATATCTGATGTATTTTTCCATGTCAGGTATCTTTACCGGTACCCATTGAGTGAAATATTTAACTTCATCTTCCGGGTCATGTACTGAATACAGGTATTTCTCACATTTAAAGTCTTCTAAATTGAATAATGCTATGTTTTTTTCACATTTTTCAAGCAAAAGTTTATCAGTTGGCACGTTTCCTTTAACATAAACAGCTTGCACACCGAAAAAACTGCATATTTCCTGAATTTCCTCTTGTACATGTTTTATTTCATAGCCATTTTCATTACGTGGTCTTATGGTTTTAACGTAAAAGCCGTTTCGATTTATAAAATTTAGTGTTGGACTCCATCTGTTTTTCTCGTATTTATACATATTGTATCTGACGTTCCACTTATAGCTATGAGTTTCACGCCGTTGATTGTCTAGGAGTAAGAAAGCTGCTTTGAAAATAATGGCAGTTGAGGAATATTTCAGACCAATATATTCTGTGTCAATCACACCAAACATTATTATATCTGAAAAAAAGGGCTTAAATTAAATAAATATGTAATATTTCTGAAACTCTAACAAATACAGCTCACTTTCTTAGAATAAATCATTTTCACTTAAGGAGGTTGGTTAACATTAAATCTACACTTAAAAATTATTGCTTTGCACAACGAAAAATAAATTATAAATATAACAGCGGAAAAAAAAGTTAATGTTGAGTTGTTGACCAAAAAACTGCCCTCCGTCCCTTAAAAACACTCCCTCCTCCCCTGGAGTCCTCTTCTCCATAACCATAATTTTTTCTAGAAAGCATTTATCACAAAGAAGTCCCCTCCCCCCTTTTTCAGTAAAGCAAAGAGTAAAATTTTACGAGAAATATACTATGCTTGGAAATCAAATACTATTCAATTTACACATAATAAAGTTATGTACCTTTTTCATAGAAATCCCGGCCCCTTACTTTTCACGCGAAGAAACACTTTCTTTTCACTGTACAATGAAGGTGTTAGAATTGAGGCATTGCCCCTTCCCCCCCCCTTTTTACATAATATCCTAAAAAATATTATTAGACCATAATTTTGGAAATAACTCGTTTCTCTACTTCCATACAGGTTGCGTAGGCTTAGCTTAATTATCGCAATCTCTTTGCTTGAAACTGTTTTAATTCGATGGGAAAAACAATCTTTTTTCATTGAAACCAGAAAAAATTTAGTAAGGAATAATGATTCCCTTTTTTACAGAATAAAAATTAGTACCCCCCCCCCCCCCAATAGCCATAATTTTGTCTAGAAAGCATTTATCGCAAAGAAGTCCCCTCCCCCCGTTTTCAGTAAAGCAAAAAGTAAAATTTTACGAGAAATATACTATGCTTGGAAATCAAATACTATTATCCCGGTCCCTTACTTTTCACACGAAGAAAAACTTTGTTTTCATTTTACAATGAAGGTGTTAGAATTGAGGCATTGCCCCTCCCCCTTTTTTACATAATATCCTAAAAAATTATTGTTAGACCAAAATTTTGGAAATAACTCGTTTCTCTACTTCCATACAGGTTGCGTAGGCTTAGCTTAATTATCGCAATCTCTTTTTGCTTGAAACTGTTTTAATTCGATGGGGAAAACAATCTTTTTTCATTGAAACTAGAAGAAAATTAGTAAGGAATAATGATTCCCTTTTTTACAGAAGAAAAATTAGTACCCCCATCCCCATAATCATAATTTTGTCTAGAAAGTATTTATCGCAAAGAAGTCCCCTCCCCCCATTTTCAGTAAAACAAAAAGTAAAATTTAACGAGAAATATACTATGCTTGGAAATCAAATACTATTCAATTTACACATAATAAAGTTATGTACCTTTTTCATAGAAATCCCAGCCCCTTACTTTTCACGCGAAGAAACACTTTGTTTTCACTTTACAATGAAGGTGTTAGAATTGAGACATTGCCCCCCCCTTTTTACATAATGTCCTAAAAAAATATTGTTAGACCATAATTTTGGAAATAACTCGTTTCTCTACCTCCATACAGGTTGCGTAAGCTTAGCTTAATTATCGCAATCTCTTTTTGCTTGCAACTGTTTTAATTCGATGGGAAAAAAAAACCCTTTTTGATCTGTGAAACCAGAAAAATTTAGTAAGGAATAATGATTCCCTTTTTTTTAACGAAGAAAAATTAGTACCCCCCAACCTCCTAGCCATAATTTTGTCTTGAAAGCATTTATCACAAAGAAGTCCCCTCCCCCCATTTTCAGTAAAGCAAAAAGTAAAATTTTGCAAGAAATATACTAAACTCAGAAATCAAATGCTATTCAATTTACGCATAATAAAGTTATGTACCTTTTTCTTAGAAATCCCGGCCCATTACTTTTCACGCGAAGAAACACTTTTTTTTCACTTTACAATGATGGTGATAGAATTGAGGCATAGCCCCTCCCCCCCCCCTTTTTACATAATGTTCTAAAATATATTGTTAGCAATTATTTTGAAAATAACTCGTTTCTCTACTTCCGTACAGGGTGTGTAGGCCTAGCTCAATTATTGCAATCTCTTTTTGCTTGAAACTGTTTTAATTCGATGGGAAAAATAATCCTTTTTATCTGTGAAACCTTTTGGTTAAGTCGCTGACGTAAAGGATTAACAAGCAGGAAGTGCAATTGTGGGGTGTCAGCTAATTATCGCCTGTTTAAATCATTGCGGGAATGTCTAAGTCAAGTTAGCGGTGGCTTAAATGGAGACGGTATATTAATAGCTAAGGGATTGACAGAAGTTGGCTGTCACTTTTAGATAGGCTTACAGAAAGAATAAATTTATCAAAAACAGAATTATTTCCATTGGAAGAATTAAAGTCATAAACTGAGAGGGATGTGGAGGGGGGGAGGTTAGGTTTACGTGGTAAAAAAGAACATATTTTACGCTTTCTAACGAATATAAAAAATATATAGTGGAGTTTGTATTGTGGGGGGGGGGTTACCTGAATGTGAAATAATTGGAGGGGCTACTGTGTAAAATGATTCAATTTTAAAATAAAGAATGAAAATTTACTAAACAGAACTCAAATTGTAAATCGCTGTAGCCAAGGCTTCTAGCTCATCAATATATTCCATTGTTATATCCATAATGTCTTGAAACTTTCCGAATGTTTAATCACAACGCATGTCCGATATATACGAAATCTCAATGGCGAATTGTAATGTGAATTGTAATGGGAAACCATATGTAACCGACCCTCTGATTGGCTTAGAAGGAGACACGTGATACTGTTGCCCGTTATCGCATCAATACATTCTCCCCAACTATTTTGTAAATCGATTTCTCGAAAATTCATTTGTCCTAGTCGAGTCCTGGATCAATACATCTCTTCCCCGTTAATGCGCATGTGCAAACTTCACCCTAATGACATTAGACTAGGAAACAAAAAATAAATCGACCGTGAAAATACATAAAAGTGAAAAAATCCTGTTTTTTATTCTCAGTGACAAAAACCATAGAAACATGCATAAATTATGTTCGTACGGGAAATCCACTTTCCCCTCGAGCCCTAGATCAATACATCTCCTCCCCCGCTAATGCGCATGTGCAAACTTCACCCCCAGTGTCATTACACCTGGACGAACAACAACAAATAAATCGACCTTGAAAAAAAGGGGTCATTGACCCGTTCGTGGATCGATAATCCTTCAATAAATTATAGCCCGTCAGCGTTAGACTAAATTGTAGATTGCAGCAGTGGTGTCACGTGGGAGCTTATGAGGCCTTTCTACTCTTTACCACACTTTATTTCCAAATGTGATTAGATATCTTTAATTTCCTCATACAATTAGTAGATTTGATGTATTCTAGACGTTTCTATGCGATATTTACCATGTTTTCCTTTTGAGTGTGATTAAGCGTGTTTAGTTAATGATCCAATTTACAAAATTAACGTATTCTAGACTGTCTCAGCCACAATAATGTAGTATAAGATTATAGTGGTTAGTGTCAAGCAGGGACTGATCTGGAGGGGGGGGGTCTTTAAACTTGGGTGCATTTTTCACTTACGTAAAAAAAGATGCAATCTTTTAAGGAAAAAAGAAATCAATGTTGGCAGTATATGGCTGTCAAGAAGAAATTGTAAGTTATGAAAGCCCCCTTCAAATCATGCTGAGAAAAAAATTACCTTAAAAATTCTTCTCTTGAATCTATGGAGCAGAAAAGAAGAAAAAGAAAAGAAGAGCAGGACATCATATTATTTATGATAAGTAAAGAACGATGTTGGCACAATATATTATTTATTTATTAGCCATTTTGTTCAGCGTAGTTGATTTCCAGATAGAAAAGATATTTTTGAGGAGGACACTTCCCAACACCCCTCAGGGCAAGCGTTGTAAGTTAGGCCCTGGGGCATATTAGGTTCTTATAGAACGCGTTGTCGTAGAGACTTCAAAAAGGGCTCATTCGATTGGAAATTGAAATGGCTAGTGCCCTTTTTAATAGTCGAAAGTGATTGCAAGGCAACTAAAACCCCTTCCACGCCCACCATTTCCCCAAACACATCCAATAAAAATTTTGAAATAGCCAATTTGTCCCACGACGTTCAAAGTTCATGAAATTATATCTTAGAGCAGGACATTCCCCCCACAGTCTTCAGGGCAAGGTTTATAAGTTATGCCCTGGGGGCATATAAGGTTTTTATTGAAATTTTGTCGTAGAAACTTGAAAAAAGGGCTCATTCGATTGGAAATTCAAAGGGCTAGTACACTTTTTAATAGTCGAAAGTGATTTGAGGGCAACTAACCTCCCTCTCACGCCGACTTTTTCCTCAAACAAACACAATTAAAATTTTTAGATAGCCATTTTGTTGAACGTAGTTGAAAGTTTTGGAAATTAGGTCTTTGAAGATGACAACCCCTCCCCCCACAGCCCTCAGGGCAAGGGGTGTCAGTTATGACCTGGGGGCATATAATATTTTTATTGAAAGCGTGGTCGTAGAAACTTCAAAAGGGCTCATTCAATTGAAAATTGAAAGGGCTAGTGCCTTGTTTAATAGTTGAAAGTTATTGGAGAGCGACTAACGCCCCTCTCATGCCCACTATTTTCCCAAACACAAAATCAAAATTTTGAGATATCCATTTTGTTCAACGTAGTTGAAAATTCTTGAAATTAGGTCTTTTAGGATTATAATCCCCTCACATCCCTCAGTGCAAGGGTTGTAAGTTATGCCCTGGGGGCATATAAAGTTTTTATTGAAAGCGTTGTCGTAGAAACTGTCGTAGAAAAAGGGCTCATTCAATTGGAAATTGAAAGGGCTATTGCCTTTTTAATAGTTGAAAGTGATTGGATAGCGATCCAATCAAAATTTTAAGATATAAATTTTGTTCAACGTAGTTGAAAGTTCTGGAAATTAGGTCTTTTAGGATGATAACCCCCTCAGAGCCCTCACTGCAAGGGTTGTAATTTATGCCGTGGGGGCATATAAGGTTTATATAGAAAGTTTTTGTATAAATAATAGGCAGCGCGATCGCGCTGCCTAAGTAAAGGATAATGTTGGCACAATGTATTTTTTTTTTCTTCCATACCAGGGCATTTCGTACCGAAGGAGTTGTCGTAGAAATTTCGAAAAGGGCTCATTCGATCAGAAATTGGAGTGGCTAGTTTCCTTTTTAATATTCAAAAGTGATTGGAGGGCAACTAGCCCCCCCCCCACCCCACGCCCATCATTCTCCCAAACACATCCAATCGAAATTTTGAGATAGAAAATATGTTTTTGATGAGGACACTCCCCCACAACCCTCAGGGCAAGGGTTTTAAGTTATGCTCTGGGGTCATATAAGAACGAAGTTGGCACACATAGTCGAAAGTGATTGGATGGTAACTAGACTCTCTCTGATTCCCGCCATTCCTCCAAACACATCCAATAAAAATTTTCAGATAGCCATTTTGTTCAACCTAGTATAAAGTTTAGGAACTCAGATCTTTGCGCATGACACCCCCTTCCCCCCAGCACTCAGGGTAAGGGTTGTAAGTTATGCCCTGGGTGCATATAAGATTTTTCTTGAAAGTTTTGTCGTAGAAACTTCAAAACGGCTCATTTGACTGGAAATTGAAAGGGTTAGCGCCATTTTTAATAGTTGAAAGTGATTGGAGAGCGACTACCGGTCCTCTCACGCCCACCATTTCCAAAAACACATCCAATCAACATTTTGGGATAGACAATTTTTTTAACTTAGTTGAAAGGTCTGGAAATTTTGTTTTTGAGGATGACAACCACCCTAACAGAACTTAGGGTAAGGGTTGTAATTTGTGCCCTGGAGGCATATAAGGTGTTTATAGAAAGCGTTGTCGTTTCAAAAAGGGCTCATTCGATTGGAAATCGAAAGGCTTAGTGCCCTTTTTAATAGTCAAAAGTGATTGGAAGGCTTGACATTTTAAAAGTAAAGACCAATGTGGGTATAATGTATTATTTTTTGTTGTTGTTGTTTAGACCAGGGCACTTCATATCGAAGGAGTTGTCGTAGGAACTTCGAAAAGAGCTCATTCGATTGAAAATAGAAAGGGCTGATGCCCTTTTTAATAGTCAAAAGTGATTGGAGGAAAACTAATCCCCCTCCTACTCCCACCAAGAAATCAAATAATCTACCAAGCGTGAAACTACCACAAATCAGCATCGATAAATAAATGAAACCCAAAACGAACAGAAAATAAAAAACGGAATCAAACTCAAAACGAGCAGAAATTAACACAACTTTGGCGCAAAACCCATATGCCTTCCCAAGGCCAGAACAAAATTTGCACTTTACTGAAAAAATACAAATGAATGTGCATTGTCAGTTTAATATACATATACTGATATTTAGTAATCAAAATGTTAATATTATTTGATTTATTTATAAAAGTAAAAAATTAATAAAAGTTATAAAAGTAAAAAAATTTATATTTTTTTTAGTAAAGTGCAAATTTTGTTCTGGCCTTGGGAAGGCATAGGGGTTTTGCGCCCAACTTAAGTTAATTTCTGCTCGTTTTGAGTTTGACTCGGTTATTTATTGTAATTTCTGTTCGTTTTGGGTTTCATTTATTTATCGATGCTGATCTGTGGTAGTTTCACGCTTGATAGATTATCTGATTTTATTTTTACTCATTTTTTGTTTAATGGAGTTCTTTACTTTTCTTTGAAAAACTTATTTAGTGGAAAAAGTTTTTTTGATTAATTTCCCTAAGAGCATCAGAAACTGATGAGAGAGGGAACATTGGCGCTATGTTTCAACTGAAATTAAAAGCTACTTTCATCAACGAAAGTTTAACGTTACCCAGGAAGTATCGCTGGGTAACGAAACTTGGAAATTGGAATGTTATGACGCTAAAAAACGGCTATCGTATCGACATTTTGACTGACAAATTCAGACGACTAGAAATGGACTTCGACTAGAAGCATAAAATTAGAGGAAAAAGAATTTGTTTACTCAGGCAGGAAGGATGGGGTAAATCGAC
Source organism: Artemia sp. Qi Xiang Cuo (assembly GCF_049724085.1). Classification (NCBI taxonomy): domain Eukaryota; kingdom Metazoa; phylum Arthropoda; class Branchiopoda; order Anostraca; family Artemiidae; genus Artemia; species Artemia sp. Qi Xiang Cuo. The sequence goes on from NC_142814.1 coordinate 9,467,675, forward strand.
AGTGAGTAGGTCTCATGATGCATAAGGAAGCTGCTAAGTCTTGTTTAGGCTGGGAAGGTATTAATAATAGAATACTAACTGCTCATTTTACGACTAAAAATTCAGGGTATCAGTTATAGTAGTATATGCCCCTGTAGAACCGACTGACGGAGATACTAGTGACTCAGATGAATTTTACTTGCAGTTACAGGAGTAAATAGACCGGGTCCCAGGTAGAAAGATTTTTTTTTACTAAGAGATTTTAATGCCCATGTCGGTAGAAATGGGGATAGATGATATCCTAGCCTAGGTAAATTTGGTGTAGGAAAAGAAAACGGTAATGACTACAGACTTTTGCAATTTTGTAGATATAACAATCTAGCTATAACCAATACGGTGTTTGGTCATAAAATGACCCATAAGTTGACATGGTATTCACGTGATGGTAAGACAGCAAACCTTATTGATTATATTATAGTAAACCGAAGACTGGCAAGATCACTATTTAGTAGTGTCTAGGGTTAATTTAAAGCTGAAATTTCGGAAGGGTAACTACTTCCCGGGAAGTTATGATGTTATTAGACTCTAGGATGAGAATAGGCTGAGGGTGTTTTTTCCCAGTTAAAAAAAGTTTGGAAGAATAGGAAGATAAGTCAGCAAACCAAGATTAGATATTGGAAGCTACGGTAATGGCTTTGGTCAAATATAGCTTTAAAGTATGGGCGCCCCGAAAAGCGGATGAAGATTTGCTAGATGTTTTCCAGAGAAATTACCCACGGATTGTTCTGGGTACCCGGCTGACTAACCGTATTTCAAACAGTAGGCTGTACGAAAAATATTGTTCAATTCCGCTTTCTAGGGCTACAGTGAAAGAAAGGTTGAGATGGCTCGTGTTGGGGTTCCACCCCTGTTTCTTTTCCTTTCAGATAAATGACCTGTTTTCCTTTTCTTAATTACATTTGCTTATACTATAATTTCAGAAGACAGGTTAAATTCTCGTTACTAAGCGATAGTGGTTTTGCAATAGGTAAGCTTTGAACCAAGGTTATTTTTATACTTCCTGGTCGGGAGTCATTGAAAGATAAATCTAAGAGTTAGAATTGGGTTTGAATGGGGATGTAGCTGATTGGCTGGGCCAAGCGGAGGTCCACCCATATGAACAGTTGTGTAAAGATTATTATTATTTTTTAGTCTATGTTTTGACCCCGTTTGGGGGGGAGTCTGCGTTTTGACACCCGTTTGGGAAGGAAATTTGTGTCGATATATGTTACCTTTTTGTAATAATAAGAGTAACGTATTTCCTACAAATTCTGTACTATCTTCAATAAGTCGGGTAGGGTGGGAATAGAGCTACGAGGTACCATAACTATTGTATTGACAAGGAGGATTGTTACCTCCACGGAGAGGGTTAAGAGATTTTGTAGTCGTAACCCAGGGCGGGTACATTTGGCTATAGAAAGTGGCTATTTGACCACTCGACCGCGTTATCGTACCCTGGGACAGGGTATACTGTAAATAGGGTAGAACCGAACCCGATATTTGCTGAACCGGCGTGGTAGACACGGGCATAGCATTATAATTTGGGGCCGGGGCTTTCTCCTTCAATGAGTGGTGGCACCCGTATATTTCCACGCCAGTGGCATTGTGGCCTACTACCAGTATAACACTGGTGGCATAACTCCATAAACCGTGGTGCCAGTGGTAGCTAGCACCACGAACATTGGCGGCAGCAAGAATAGAAATTATTAACAGAGTTGATAATAAAGGAATTTCGCGTTTTCGAAGAGACTAGTCGAGTTAGCCGGCATAGTGATAGTAGCTTATTGTGGTCACATATAAAGAGAAATAAAGGAAATACTCAATCAATTAACACAATTATGAAGATCTATTATGGGCTATGCCTTGTGAGATCATAATTGAAAAATTTATGAGTCAATATATGGCGCAACTAATTAGTATTCAAAAATATAAGGCTAAAAGTTCTGCATGTCAAAACAATTTTCCGCGAGAGACCGGAAGTTAAATGGATAAAAAAAATTTCATTTAGACTGAAGAGGTAATTTGAAGTTAACGGAATCTTGAAATTATGTCGGACAGAGACGAGATTAACTCTAGACCGAAAAGGGCGAGTGAAGCCCATAGAAAAAGTAGGAAAATAGAAAAAAAGGCTAATATGAAGGCCTTTAAGAGAGAACACCGAGAATATGAGGGGAAAATGCAGGCTGAGAAAGATGAAATTAGAAATAATAGAAAACAGGACGAAAGGGCTAGAGTAGCCTATAAAGAAAGAGACAATACGGATAGAGAACGAACAGGTTCAGAAAATGAATTAAGAGAATATAAAGACAGTGAGAATCATAGTAGGCCAAGTAGCACCAGTAGTAAAAGTTCAATTTCCAGCAGGGGCTCGCGAAGGAGTACTCAAATAGATACGACACAACAACTATTAAATTTCATGGAGAAAGAATGAGAGAAAGATAGACAAGAAAGAGACCGAAAAGAAGAGGCTGATAGGAGAGCCAGAGAAAAAAAGGAGGAGGCAGACAGAGAGGAAAGAAAACACATAATGGAAATGATTGCAGGGAGAAATTCCAAAGAGCCTCAGAAATCGTCTACAATAGTGGGAATGCAGGCAATAAACTTTCAACCAATGAAAGAATATGAAGATGTACATTTATACATATACAATTTTGAAAAAACGGCGGAATTAAGCGGGTTGCCGAGAGAAAATTGGGTGACAAGAATACAGCCCCTCCTTAACTACTAAGCGCAAATTGCATATAAAGCATTACCAATGGACTACTCAAAAGATTTTGAAAAACTAAAACAAGCCATTTTTGAAAAATTTCAGCTCTCCCCAGAGCACTTTCAAAAGAGATTTAGAAGCGAAAGAAAACGAGACAACGAAACATACAAGGAATACGGGTATAAATTGAAAGATATATGTTTAAAATGGCTAGAGTTAGAAAACTATAGAATGTTAGAAGACCCGGAAGAAATAAAAGAAAAGATAACGGACAAAAGAGATAAAACAGTGATGGAACAATTTTTAGAAAATACCCACAAAAAATTGAAAATATATTAAAAAAAAGAACCCAAAAACGAGCGAAGAACTGGCGGAAATGGCAAATAGGTGGACCGAAATAAGAGAGGAAGTTGAGGAGACAGACATATTTCAATAGAGTATAACAAAAATAGGCACTATAACACAGCGCAAGGAGAACTAACTTGCTATAACTGTGGTACCACATGGCATTTTGCAAGAAACTACCCCAGTAAATATGACCAAAAAACACATAAAACGACAGCCTGCGCCATGACCCATAATAAGGAAAAAAATTACGCATTTGCAGAGTCGCATAAAATATACGGAAAGTTGAACGGGGACTTGGTCGAAATGGCAATTGATTCCTGCAGTGACCAAACCTATGTGCGAACTGGCCTAATTAATAGAACAGAGATAGACCATAAAAATTAGATTAAAATATTATGTTATTATGGAGACAAGCACCCATGCCCGTCTGCTTGGGTAAGAATAGAAATTGCAAAGAAAGACGGTACGGTCCAGAGAAAAATGATAAAAGTAGGCTTAGTACCTATTCTAGCCGTGGATCTTTTAGTAGGAGGAGACTTTGGGGATATCGGAAATTAGAAATCCAAATTTACAGAAAATGGAAAAATTGAGAACACTTTTAACGAGTGCGAGACGCCGAAAAAATTTTGCCAAAATGAAACACTGACTGTACCAGAGAAAAAGGAGACGAATTCTATGTACGCGCCATTCCTCGAAAAGTTTGGGAAAATTTAGAACAATATGAAAAAAGAAAAGTCGGAATTCAGTTCCTATTTGATGACAAAATATTTGTTTCTGCGGTAAGAATAAAGAAGACTAAAATAGGGAAAAAAGATATTAAACGGGGATACAATGAAGAAATGCAGTCAAAGAAGGTGGACACTGGAGTCCAATTCAGATTTCATGATGATTTATTATTTTGCGCGAATGACAAAACTGAGAAAAGTAGAGAAGAAAAGAGAAGTGTAGAAAAGAGACAACATTTGGAGATTCAGCCTGCAGTGGCGAAAAATAAAAAAATGTTGGATGGGCTGTGCCTTGAAAACATAAATAATAGGGAGAAAAATAAAATGTTGGATGGGCTATGCCTTGAAAACATAGATAATAAGGGGAAAAAGAGGTCAAAGACCCATGGGGAATAACACAAGATGGTTACAAAAAAGAGATGAATAACCTACAACGGGTTGAGGGAAAGTTGGGAGATATGGAATTTTGAGTCGGATTGGAAAGATTTGGAAAGGAATCTGATATTGGTCTGATCGACTCAAAAGAGGGTTTGTTCCTTTATGAGGGGGAGGAATCCCTTGGGGAAGCTCCCCTGCGGGAAGTCGCGAAAGATAGCCCTTTTCCTCAATACACAACTGATGGACGAGTTGTGATCCCTTTACCCAGATTTTGCCTTCCTGATCTGGAGTCCTTGGGGGATACTCTCTCTCAGTCACTTCATACTTCACCCAAACCTTTGTCCAGTAACTCTATTCGTAGATGTTATTCTTCATGGGAATCGACAATTATTTCCGGCAAATTGTATTCAGTGGGAGATGTATCCTAGTTCCATCTTCAATTAGCTTCAACGCATCAACGCATATTAATTATCCCAGGGGAGGGAGCTCAGAAAAAAGGCGATTTATGGTTCGCGAAAAATTTTACTTCATTTCCAGTACCCCTATCGTTTTCACAGGCCTTTGTATTTTCGGCCTTAGATTATTTGAAATTATGCCAAGAGGCAATTTACTTTTTGATTGAGATGTCGGGTTGTTTCCACAGATGGAAATTGAGAGGCTAATGCAGCCAATTGTTCACGATGGCTGGCATCATCATATGTGCCAGAAACTGATTCTCTGCTCCTCTCAAATGTAAATTCGGGAGAGCGAGAATTTTTTTTGTTTTTGATTGTGCTACGCACAATGATTGTCTACGAATCTTGAAGATTTCAACTTTCAAACATTAATGCGGATGCTATACGATTTAGACCATGGTGGTCCTACAGTAGAGACGTGTCGAGGACGACCGTTCTAGTGCCAAGCGATGGAAGTAGCATCACACACACTGGTGGAAGAGAGAAATCATGGATTTTGTAAAGTTGGATTTGTGTTTGAATATTTTCATGTTCGAACCACGGTAGCACATGGACTATGCTTTATTTTGCAGGGGGAGGTGCTTGGGTTTCGCTCCTGTTTCTTTTCCTTTCAAATAAATGACTTGTGGTTGTTTTATTAAATACATTTTCTAGCAATATAATTTCGAAACACTGACTAAATTCCGTTACTAAGCGATAGTGGTCTTGCAATAGGTAAGCTTTGAACCAGGTTATTTTTATACTTCCTGGTTGGGAGTCATTGAAAGATAAATCTAAGAGTTAGAATTGAGTTTGAATGGGGATGTAGCTGATTGGCTGGGCCAAGCGGAGGTCCACCCATATGAACAGTTGTGTAAAGATTATTATCATGTTTTAGTCTATGTTTTGACCCCGTTTGGGGAAGGAGTCTGCGTTTTGACCCCGTTTGGGGAAGGATATTTCTATTGTTATATATGACCCTTTTGGAAGAATACAAGTAAGGTATTTTCTACAAACTGTGTACTATTTTCCGTAACCCAGGCAGGGTAGGAATAGAACTACGAGGTACCGTCATTATTATATGGACAGGGAGGTTTGTTACCTCCAAGGAGAGAGTTAAGAGATTTTCTAGCCTTAACCCAAGGCGGGTACATTTGGCTTTAGAAAGTGGCCATTTGACCACTCGACCGCGTTACCATACTCTGGGACAGGGTATACTGTAAATAGGGTAGTACCAAACCCGATATTTGCAGAACCGGTGTGGTAGACACGGGCATAGCATTATAATTTGGGGCCGGGGCTTTCCCCTCCAATAAGTAGTGACACCCGTATATTACCACGCCCGTGGCGTTGGGGCCTACCAGTATAACACTGGTGGCAAAACACCACGAACAGTGGTGCCAGCGGTAGCTAGCACTACGAACAGCTAGGGAACGTTGTGCGGATGACAGATTGCTGAAGATTGTCCTTTTCGGCCAACCGTCAAGGGCTAAACAGAAAGCAGGTCGTACTCGTCTGGGGTGGGAGGACGTCACAAAGACTGATTTAAAGATGATGGGAACTACCTGAGAGGATGTAAAAGGGAGGCTTTGAATAGACTGGGATGGAGGAGAAGCGTGCTTAGCTGTGTTGGCCTCAGGCGGCTTGGTGGTGCAGTGAGTTATTAGTAGCAGTAGTAGTTTCCAGGGACAGTTGAAAACTTGAGATTTTAAAATTTGACAACGTGGAAGATGGTTGGAAAAATTTTAGAAAAATAATTTGTGAAGTTACTGATGGTGTCTTAGGGAAGAAAGTTAGGACTACAGCTAAGAATATTAGTGAAAAAGCTTTATGTTTAATAGAGAGGAGGAGGGGCTTGTACAAGAATTATCTGAGTGATAAATCATATGAAAACAAAAGGAATGTAAAGAAAGTGGAGAAAGCATTAAAATATTAACTTAGGAGGTGTGAAGTGAAGGCTATGGAAAAAATTGCCAAGGATCTGGAAGATGCAGCTAGACGGCATAATAGTAAAATATTGTACGGGCATGTTAATAAATTGAGAGGGAGTGGTCAATCCGGACTTGTCCCAGTTAAAGATAGAAACGGGGCCACAATTAGGGATAAAAAAAGAGTTAAAGAGAGATGGGCAAAACATTTTGAGGATGTGCAAAACCAAGATATAGAGGAAAATGATATAGAGGAAAATTTCCTCTATATAAAAGATATAGAGGAAAATGAAAAAGTTTGTTATACCTTGGTTGTGAAGGAAGATCTGGTTTGTGAGGAAGAATTAGTGAAAGTAATAAAAGGATTAAAAAATAATGAGGCTCCAGGTGCCGATAGTGTGGTAAATGGGTTTCTTAAATATGGTGGCTCTGAGGTTAGAAATAAGTTATTGAAGATTATGAATATGATTTTGAAAAAGGGGAAGTACCTAATGATTTTAGGAAAACCTCAATTAAGCCACTGTATAAATACATTAAAGTGATTAGTGCTACATACGAGAATAACACTGCTGCGGTTAAGGTAGGAAATGAGGTTAGCAACTGATTTTGTATAAAATTAGGAGTTAAGTAGATTTGTGTTCTATCCCACTTTATATGGACCATTTTGATGGACTTTGTCTTAAGGAGCACAAGAAAGGCAATGGGAGACCATGGAATCAATGGAGAGGAAAAACTCCCCTGGACTTAGATTATGCTTATGATTTAAGCACCCTAGATGAAAGTTTGAGCAAAATGAATAAACTTTTAGTGGTTGTGCAAGTAAGGGTGCTAGAATAGGTTTGAAAATTGATGCTAAGAAGACTAAATCACTAAGGCTAGATTTAAGTGAAGATGGAAAGGTGACGTTGGGTAACGAAAAGATTGATCAGGTGGGCAGCTTCACTTACCTTGGTAGTATTATTAATAAAGACGGTGGGAGCAGTGAAGATGTTAAAAGTAGAATAGCGAAGGCTCAGAGTGTTTTTTTTTTCACAGTAAAGAAAGGTTTGGAAGAATAGGAAGATAAGTCTAGAAACCAAGATTAGAATGTTGGAAGCTACAGTGATGACAGTGGTCAGGTATGGCTCAGAAGCAGGGGCGCTCCGAAAACTGGATGAAGATTTGCTAGATGTTTTCCAGAGAAATTGCCTACGGATTTTTTTGGGTACCCGACTGACCGACCGTATTTCAAACAATAGGCTGTACAAAAAAGGTGTTTCCAATCCCGCTTTCTAGGGCTATAATGAAAGAAAGGTTGAGATGGCTTGGGCACGTTCTGCGGATGAAGGATGACAGATTTCCAAAGATTGTCCTTTTCTACCAACCGTCTTGGGCTAAACGGAAAGCAGGTCGTCCTCTTCTGGGGTGGGAGGATGTCATAAAGAAAGATTTAAAGGAAATGAGAACTTCTTGGGAGGGTGTAAAGAGGGAGGCGTTGAATAGACTGGGATGGATGAGGAGCGTGCGTAGCTGTGTTGGCTTCAGGCGGCTTGGTGCCGCGGTGAGTTGTTAGTAGTAGTAGTAGTAGCATAATTCAAAAGTACAAAACAAGCTCAATTTTAAAATATCTAAATTTTCATTTCGATTGAAGATCCAACCTGGATTGAAATTAAACCTAAAATCTTCTAGAATCTGCTCTTTTTTCTTTGATGTACTATAGACATCGAAATATTAAAATTCTTTTGCCTCCTTGGCCCTTCTTTATACCTGAAAACCGCTATTTTCTAATATTTCTCTTTGATTTTATTTTTCAAAATTATTACATGGCCAGTACCACGTTTTATTCAGTATTGCCAAGTTGAATAGTCAAAATAAATAAGCAAAACTAATTAGTCAGAGCTGACAACGCTGTTCGTCCGTAAAAATTCAAGATCAACCATCTGTTGAATCACAAAGACAACTGCACCTTCAAAGGTGCAGTTCTAAGCGTACAACTGTACGCTTTTCTAAGTAGGTTTTTAGCTGTTTTTTCTTCCACGTTTCTTTTTTTTTAATTTGGCGTCCGCTACTGCCAAAAATATTGTTGTAAACGGGGTTTCTAATAAATGGCTAATAGTAATAAATGGACCCCTTGTAGCCTTTAGAATAAAATGGCCCTTATCTACGATGGAAAGCAAGATAAAAAAAATTGAATAGTTTTATTTAATTTCCATGATTTTGCTGGGTAAGGCTAGACAGCGTTTGTTTATCTTTCTAAAGAACTAAATTGAATTTATTCTCTTCTATGTTTCCAAATTCTTTGGTTCTCTCCCTAACCAAAGATTTTTAAGCAGTTACTATCTGAAAATGCAAAAACGAATCTTATCAATTTGATAATTATGTCTACAGCCGTATATTTTACACTTGGGAGAACAAGGTCAATATAACTGTTTTCCTAGAGCCTTTGTTGAATATATAATCCTAGAAGACTTTGAAGCGTACTCATTCATAAATAAATTCTAAGACCACACTGCTTTTCCATTTACAGAACTTAAAAGAGAAAAAATTGGTGATTTGTTTCACTATTTTATTTAAATTATGCTAATTTTCTCTCTCTTAGATTCTGTATTCATTAATAAATTCCACAGAAATTTAGATCCCCAAGAGATTAACCTATCAACTACTTGGCAGTACAAAATACACAAGCATTTATTTCCGACAAAAAAAAAGAAAAAAAAAGTTGATTTTCAACCGTCAAAAAAAAAGAAAAAAAAGAAGATTTATAAGTCCTATTTACAACAATTTAATAAAATCTTTTTCAGATTACATTTCTACTAGAATAGTCAGATTTTTTCAACTGAAGATACACGATTTTTTTTAAGCCTAGGGGGGCAGGCAATTTAGTTTCTTTCAAGCTTTTTAACGAAAATACAAAAAAAAAAGATGTTTTCAAATCTGGAGGGGCCAATTATCCCTCCCCGATTAGCACCCCTGTATAGTTTTAGAAGTTTTTTTTTTTCAACTAAAACAAAAAGGAGAAAAAACGAATAAAACAGACGAATTTAAGATCTTGTATTCTTTCGTCAATCATGATTATAGAAATGACACATAAAGTAACAAAATTATGTCTACGGCTTTACTTAAATTAGCCCTAAGAGGTTCACTAATCTCTAAGACACTTAAAATAACATTTTAAAAGGCATATATTTGAAACAACATTTTGATACATTAAAAAAAAAATGAACGGGTATGGATTGTGAACTATCAAAATATAAAATATAGAAAATTAAAAGAAGTCACAAAAAGAAACGGCACAATTAAAATCAGAATAAAATAATGTTCAAGATTAAAATAGAGATTCGGAAAATGATTGAAACCAAATTTACTATAATAAATAATGCCTAAAAATTGCTTAAAGTACCTTTTGAAAACATGATCTAACTTAAGAAACTAAATGAATTGGAGCCATTTCAGGGGTGGGGCCAAAGGGGCTTTGAATCTAAAGACAATTACAAGAAGTACATTCAGGGTATCTTGGGAATGTATTAACTTCAAAACACATTTCTAATGCTTTGACCAGGTAAGTGGAATGGGGGGCATGTCGTCCGGACCTTTTGAAGTAGTATGTTTTTAGATGCTTTTAACTAGACCATGTTCTGTCAAAAAATCCAGCCATAATTACTTTATAAGCCAGAAAAAGACTGAAAAATGAATCAATCTGGCAACTTTCAGAGGATTTTCGGTTGAAATCTCAAGAAACTGAAGACTTAATACAGGACCGTATCCAGGATTTTTTTTTCGGGGCGGGGGGGGGGGGGGGAGGGTGTAAAAAAATTTCAGGGGGGGGTACAAAAAATAATTAAAAACGTATCAAAAGTTTGTTTATATTCATTTTTGTTACGTTTTTTACGAGTAGGACAAACATTTCGGAGGGAGAGCGGGGGGGTAAACCCCCTAAACCCCTTGAGTAGGGCCTTGTCTTTAACTCATTTTTTTTATTATCTTAAAATAAATTTAAGACACCAGTAACTTATGATCACTCTCTTGTCTACTATATTGATGAAATTATAACCATAAACAAAATTTTTGCTCAAGTTTAAGGCTTTGAGAGCTATAGAATTGGGAACAGTAGCAAAATAAGCAATGGTCTAATAAATATATAGTTTACCACAGACAGTGGCAGATCCAGGGGAGGGGCGAGGGGGGCACGCGCCCCCCGCTAGCGTAGTCTAAAGTATTGTAATTTACTTAATTAACTCAAGTTTGCGTTAATTAAACTTGCCCCTAAGGCAAGTTTATCGGATCAACCTATTTTGCCCCCCCCCCTAAAAAAATCCTAGACCCGCCCCTGACCACAGACGCATTTTCTAAAGCATTAAGTAGATACCGGAAGTATATTAAAAATCAAATTGTTTGATTATTGACGAAGTCCTTTTTGATATAATATATAAATAGGTCCAATAAGTATGCAAAGACTCTGGGACCATCTATACCCTGCAGCTGCTTAAAGATTTTTTTCCCACATTTAAGTAAGTCAGTGTTGCCAGATGAAACACATTTGTACCATTTTGGCACTTTTTTTTAGGTTGTTGCACATTTATATCAGCTAATTTTTCTAAGCGGATCTTTTCGAAAATCACATACCTGGCATCTAGTGTCCTCATACATAGTATCTAGTAACAATGGCTTGAAGCAATTAGGGATGAAATAACTTAAATAATTGAAAGTATTAGGATGCAACAAGACAAGTTTGACACATCTAACCTTTTCAGAAGAAGGGTACGCAAAGTTGAACCAATCTCCTTTCAAGCATAGTAACTTACTTTTTTACATAGCCTATTGCATGCAACAGATCGAGGAATATTAGTCTTATATATTACCCCCCCCCCTAAAAAAAAAAAAACTAGAACACTTGATAAACACTTTGGTTTGTCTACTCAATAGACTTCCTAAATGATTGAGCGTTTGTTCCACCATAAGCCTAATGTGAAACAAAAACAAAATGAATGTTCATAGAAAAATTAAAAAAAGGCATACATTTACTCCTTAATAGTCTTTCTGAGGTCCATAGAGGCCTAGTAGTGCCAAAAATGGGCCTATGACTTTTACTATCATGGGACTTGAGTCACAACTTCTCAGAATTATGAAAAATGCATATACGCGCTTTAGTCAGGTGCGACTACACTGTCAGTTAACGAAATCAATCCCACTAGATTACTGTTTGACAAGTGACAGCTTTGTCAACAGAAGTTTAACCAACACATTTTCCCTTAACAGCCAATGACATCTACCATTATACATTTCGAGTGTAATTCTCAGTATGAAAAGTGGAAATTCGGACTTTTGCTTTTGTGGCTGTACTGTCAGCAAACGAACAAGGTGTCACTAATCGAAATAGTGCATATATTGACATATACTGATTGACAGGTGACAACTGTTCTGAGGTCCATAGAGGCTTAAGCCACACATTTCTTTTTAAAGGCCTATGTCTTTTGCCTTCAAAGAATTGAAGCCATGATTTGTGAAAAGTGCATTCAATTACTTCTGTTTTTTGCCACTACACTATTAGTAAATGGTAAAAAAAGGTAAAGGATGTAGCACTAGACCCTTAAAGTCCATACCGGTGGTGCTGATTTGTGTTGCAAGATCCTTCAGCCAGAAAGTGCAATGGGGAGGGGCGGCCATCCTGTGCTTTCCCACACCCTTCCTGCTTACCTTCCTCAGGTTTCTCCAGGTACCCATTTAGAGCTGAGTCGACTCTGGCTGAGCTTACAGAGTCACGCCTCTGACCTCCGTACCAAACCAAATAACTGGTCACACCAGGAATCGAACCCTAAACCTTCGGACAAAGGATTCCAAATCCAGCGCGCCAGCCACTCGGCTTGGAAGACGTATTAGTAAATGAAATAAATGTCGCAAAATTGAAAAAGTTCTTACATACTTATTTACTCTGTGACAGGTGTTGGGTTTTCTGAGGTCAATATAGGCTTAAGCCACATATTTTTTTTCTTGAAATGCCAAAAATGAGGCCTCATCTCCATTAAAGAGACAAATCATTTTGATAAATAATTTCCTAATTCAATTATGTCCTATAAACAACAGTAGTTGAACTACTTCATACTTAAACAGAATAAGCCGAATTGAATTTGGCATACTTAAATCAAACCAGCAGCGTGCATAGAATTTTACTCAAAGGAGGGGGTCAGCGTTTCTGGGAAGGAAGGGAGAGATTAAATTAAAATTAAACACTAAAAACAACGATTATAAACAGCCGAATTATAAGAAAAAATATGAAAATTTACACGAATAATATTGAAGTTTGGGGAAGCTGGGGTGTCTTAATTCTTTAAACACTATCTAATTTAAAAGGTACTTTAAGCAATAAGATTTGAACTACAACCAAATAACTTGGCACAGAAGAACAATGCCTTTTTAGTAAGTATGAACTTAATACTAAGTTAGTCAGAGGCACTCGATAACTGGAAGACATTGGACGTTGTAGAATTATCACAGGATTGGCAAAACTATAAGGCAGGTTGTTTTCTTACATTCCAGATTCAGCTATACCTTCATCATCTAGATTAAAATATAAATAAATAAATAATATATATATATATATATATATATATATATATATATATATATATATATATATATATATATATATATATATATATATATATATAATGATTTATAATATAATATAATAAAAATCTGAAGAATGTTATTAATTTATTTATTAATTATACAATTAACCGTAGTCTGAAAAGACACTGCCGTAAAATCAATAGTAGTTTACCATGTGAGAATCCCGATAAGCCCTCAAACATAATTTACCTTCCATACATCCCAAAAATCACTACAAATCTTAAAAAAGTTTGCACACAAAATAATATGTTTGTAGTATTTACCAATTATTTCAAAATCAGAAATTTCCTAAATTCTGGTAAAGATAAAACCCCAGTTACTCGCCTAAGAGGGGTCAATCAAATACAATGCGACTGTGGCAAATACTATGTAGGTAGAACCCACCAGAATTTAGAGAAACGCCTACAACAGCATAAAGATGATACCACCAAAGCTGTAAATTCTAATAGGGCTACTGCTTCTTTTGATTCTGCTTTAAGCAGCCATTTATGAAATTCCGAGCCACAAAATACTTTTTGAAGAATCCACCCTTATTAGCAATGACCTAGGCATAAAGCAGGTAGTTCGAGAAGCAATTGAAATTAGACTTATGATTAATAATAATATTTTTTTTTAATAGGGACTTGGGGAAATATTTACTAAATGCTCTATACACAAATTCAATTAAAAGGATCTTACAAAATATTTAAAAAAAAACAGAAGACATTAACACAGAACCAGTCACAAATAGACCTTTGAGGTTAGCTGCCAAAAAGGCAAAATTAGCGGTAAGACCGTGTTTTTAATTATTCTTCTTTCATTTCAATGAATTGCCTTGTTTCATCTCACTTTATTTATCAGTCCTGGTTGAACTTCGCTGAAGTATTGATGATGGGCCTGTTTTAATTTTTTTTTTTTATAGTTTTATTTGTCGTACGTTGTTGTAAGTCTTTCTTCTTTTAAATATTTATGTTTTGCTGAGGACGGCCCTTTGACATAGGGCCGAAATATTCATTCAAAAAATTAATTCCACTGTCCCACGAGGAATTCCCTATTGTTGTTCTTGTTTTTGATGTTTAACCAAAAGAAAAGAAAATAAACAAAACAAATGGATTACAGTCTAGTTAAATAAGCTGTCAAAACCATTTTTCTAATCAGGGGAACTTCTAAATTTGTGTCACTTTTCAATGGCGGGGTAACAGGATCAATTGCTCCGTATTTTGCTGTTATTGCTGTTTACTGGTACTTTTTGCCATTTTGCTACAGTTTTTCCGTTTACTGTTAATTTATGGCCCAAGATGTTGATTTGTTGATACTGTTAATTTATGGCCCAAGATGTTGATTTGTTGATACTGTTAATTTATGGCCCAAGATGTTGTTTTTCCGTTTACTGTTAATTTATGGCCCAAGATGTTGATTTGTTGATACTGTTAATTTATGGCCCAAGATATTGTTTTTCCGTTTACTGTTAATTTATGGCCCAAGATGTTGATTTGTTGATACTGTTAATTTATGGCCCAAGATGTTGTTTTTCCGTTTACTGTTAATTTATGGCCCAAGATGTTGATTTGTTGATACTGTTAATTTATGGCCCAAGATGTTGTTTTTCCGTTTACTGTTAATTTATGGCCCAAGATGTTGATTTGTTGATACTGTTAATTTATGGCCCAAGATGTTGTTTTTCCGTTTACTGTTAATTTATGGCCCAAGATGTTGTTTTTCCGTTTACTGTTAATTTATGGCCCAAGATGTTGATTTGTTGATACTGTTAATTTATGGCCCAAGATGTTGTTTTTCCGTTTACTGTTAATTTATGGCCCAAGATTATGGCCAAGGAGTTGCTTACACTGCTAAGGTTGGCCTAGGGGCTCCTTCCATGTTTTGAGCCCAAATTAGCACGATTACTCGAGCCCGCATCCTGAAGGATATTAGATTATAAGTCTAGCATATAAATGAAACACAGTCAAGGATAGAGGGACAGAAAGAGATCAAGAGACAAAGTGTAGCATAAACACAATAAATGACAAGAATAGTCTGTTTAATTACTGATTACTAGTTAAATTTAATTTCTGTTTAATTTAAGATTTTGCACTGACCCAGGGACCCCTACAATATTACAATTCTGGCCATTCAAATTTAGCAGGATTACTTTCCAATTTTCTAGAGCAGGTGGATAAGGATGAAGATTAGAAAAGAACAGATAAAATAAACGAAATAAAATATAAAAGTAAGTAAAACGCAGTCAGAAAACAAAGAAAGAGTAAAGGAGAGAAAGAAACGAGATTAGACATGCAACCCAATTACAACAAGTTGCAAGCTATAATCCGACGAAAAATACACTCCCTCCTTAAAATTCCTTGTGGAAAATTGCATCTTCGCTGAAAATTCCTCCCCCTCCACGAAAGTTCTGGCAGACGATTTAGCCTGAAAAATTATCCTTAGCATACTTCCATTTCAGAAAAGACTTCAAGCTCTAAGCGTTTGGAAATTTTTTCCTGGAGATCAAAACACGCTGAAAATTTCCCCGGAACATCTCTACAAGCAAAATTGAGTTGGCAAAGAGAAAGTAAGACAAATAAAAATAATTTCCTATGGGAATTCCTTCAAATCCCACCCGTGTAATATTTCCCCTGTAAATCTCAAGGCGCGATTTTCATGAAAATTCTGCTAGCATTGCTCTTCTTGCGATAATTTCAGCAGGTGGTTTGCCCACGCTGCTAATATACTTAAATTTTCCTTAAAAGAAAAATTCAGTTCTCCAAAGTATCACCGAAATTAACATTAATGAAAGTTAACGATTCAGTTGCTATCTGGATTTCAAAGCGTGAACACATATTTGAACTGGTTTCTTTGAGCTTGAAAATATCATTAACTCAGTGATTACGGAAGTGTCACAATACTGTAAAGGATTTAAGTTACAAGTGACTTTTTAATTGGATATCACTTCATAATCATAGCATTGGCGGACGTGATTTTTGCAAGATATTGTTGGAAAGTGGGGGATTTAATTGCCCCCCTTGCGAGTAAGTTTTCGTTTCCTGCTTAATTTTTAATTAGTTTTGGAAGATCCTGTCCACTAAAGATAAGTCAACTTTTGATTTATTGGATTATTATTTTCATCGTGGCAAGTTTCAGAAGGGAGACTTGGCGGTGGCTCAGTTCAAAGGATATCCCCTCGGGCCAGTCCGGAGTGATAACATAGCTAGCCGAAAAGAGTATACACCAAAATTCATTGTTTTTTGCTACGGATCCCATGACTTTTAGACTGTGGTGGAAGCGACTCTTCTTTCATGTAGCGGAAATTATGCGGAGTCTTCGAAAAAAACGGCCAATGGCGTAAATCATGATTTCCGTGAGTGTGAATCTTCTCCTGATCTTTACTATCAGTCTCTGAAAAAGTCAACTGCGAAAGGCGCGGGTGCTGATTTAACTGCTTCGAGCGAAACATCTGCAATCCGAAATCAGCTTACTTTAGCACAAGATGAAGTTACAAAGCTTAAATTTGGCCTAGTTAAAGAAATAGAGAAAAAAGTTCAGGAAAAAGTTTGTTTCCGTGACAGGAGTAGCAGGCTCATCGCAACAAGCCGCTCTGAGCCCTGAACTGTTTGTTTCGGAAATTTATGATTCGATCACGCTAGAATACAACGTAAAGTTTGAGAAAATAGAAAAACTGTTTTCATCGCTGGATAGCCAGATTCAGTCATTACAGCTTCGAGTGGCCACTATTGAGAAAAAGCTGGACGATTACGAACAGGAGCGTTTGCTTGATTCTTTGGTTTTTTTCGGAGTGAAGCAGGACCCCGGAAACGACCTGGGTACTACTGTTCTTGATATAGTGAAAAGAATGGGTGTAAATGTCCAGAAAGAAAGTTGTTGTCTGTGAACCGTTTTAGACTTCTGAACGCTGCCCGGAATATTCAGACACCTACGACTGTTGCGCCAGTTCTCGTTAAATTCGCAACTAAAGATACGGCATATAATGTTTTCAGAGCGAAGTCAAAGCTGGCGAAATCAGGTGCATTTGTCACGGAATATCTTACGAAAATGAAAAAAAAAAACGATTTATGAAGGCGCAAGAGACAGATATGGTATAAAAAACGTATGGTCCGATCGTTGCCATGTTTACAAACGGGAGCAGGGTTATAGCTATCTAACACGAATCCGCTCGTTTTTTGACACTCTTTAGTGTCTTAGTAAATGTTGATTATTTGTGTTTTTTGTTTGTTTGTTTTTTTTTTTTTTTTTTTTTTTTTTTTTTTTTTTTTTTTTTTTTTTTTAGATTAAGAGAAATTATTTTATTTCCTTATTTATGTTGAATGATTTTTCTTTATTGAATAGATTTATGCGTAATCCGCTCCGTATTGAAGATCATTTAGAGGCTCAAGTTGGAAGTGATGATTTGCCTATTATTAATTCAAAGCCTCTTCGTGAGAGTTCTTATATATTGCCGTCGCAAGTTAGTGGAGACATGTCGCTGTGTCTTTGCAAGTGGAATTGGCACCTTACTACGGGGTATTTAGATGTTCTGCAGATGATTGAGATATCTTCCTCAAAATTTTATATAATGGGTATTTGTGAAACTTTTTTGAGTTCTGACCAATCTCTCTCGGCTTTTTCTTTTCCAGGATATGATTTGAGGTAAGGAACCGATCAACTATGAACCGAGGAGGCCTGGTATTTTTGATTAAACAAAATATGAAGTATATGGTGCGGGAGGATTTGGGTGTATGGATAGAAGGTAAGATTGAAAGTTTTTGTTTGGAATTAGAAATTCAAAAAAGGAAAGTTTTAATTAGTGTGGTGTATAAGCCGCCCAGTGCACGCCTGGATGAGTTTGTAGCAGGTTTTAGTGAGTTGATGATGTTGGCTTTGTCTACAAGCATGGATTTTTTTTGTATGGGTGATTTTAACTATAATCTATTAGATCTTTCAGTTGATAATTTGGATTTTTTTAATTATATTGTTTCAAGTGACCTTTACCCTTTAACTTGTGTACCTACCCGAATCTCTACTCATTCTGCGACTTTAATTGATAAAGTTTTCGGGGGACCTGGCTATTTTAGTCAAAGCTATTCATATGTGATAGTATATCCAGGCTCAGATCATCTTCCGGTAATTGCTCATGTGACGTGTCTGAGAAAACGACGTATCCCGGCTAAAAAAATACTGACACGTGAGCTGAAAAAGCAAAATCTGAATAGCTTTGCCGAGGAGTTGAGCTGTATCAAGTGGGACTCAGTCCTGGGGATTTCTGGTGATTCTTCTCTAGCGTACAATCAGTTCATGTATATTTTCCAACCGATTTATGAGAAAACATGCCCCTTGCGCTTGACCAAACAAAAGAGGGACGATCCCCGCAAGTGGTGGATTACGGAGGTACTAATAGACCTGATAAAAAAAAGGAACTTGTTATATGAGGAATATCTTAATAGTCAGGATGACGCAGATTTTGCAGAGTTCAAGCGAGTTAGAAATACGGTGACCACTATGAGAAGGCAAGCAAAGAAGAAGTATTTTGAAAAAATGTTTTCTGATAGTAAGGGAGATACCAAAGCCACATGGCAGGTTATTAATGAGTTTATGGGAAATCAGAAAAGTAGTCAGTCGCCTTGCATTGATATAAACGGAAGTTATGTGAGTGATAAAAATATAGTCGCGAATCATTTTGGCCAGTTTTATTCTCAGGTTGGCTCGTCTGTTCAAGAGAGTGTAAGGTGTGACAGGGAAAATTTTCTTAGCGAGGAATTCGTGGACTCTCGTGGAGATACTGTTGAGTTCCAGTTTGAAAAGTGCACAAGTGATGAAGTGATTAAAATAGTGAAAAATATAAAATCGAATTCTGCTGGGATAGATGGCGTGAATCTGAGAACTTTTAAAGCTGTGTTAATGTATATACTACCATGTATTCTCCATATTAATAATTTATCTATGGAAACCGGGACCTTTCAAAAAGCGTTGAAGCAAGCTAAAGTTATCCTGCTTTACAAAGGGGGTGCCAGGTCAGATGCTGGTAACTGGAGACCAATATCGATGCTGCCTTTATTGTAAAAAATTTTAGAAACAGTGATTCATCGCCGTCTATATGACCATGTCTCGAAACATATCCTAGTCAGTGACACCCAATTCGTGTTCCTAAAAGGTTATTCCACTAGCCATACTGCCAATTATCTTGTTCATTTTGTAAATAATTGTTTAGTAAATGGTGAAATCCCCCTAACAGTATTTTTTGATTTTAGGAAAGCATTTGACACGGTAGATTTTAAAATTTTATTGCAAAGATTAGAATGCTTAGGTGTTAAAGGAGTGAGTTTGAAGTGGTTTGAAAGTTATTTGTGACTACCAAATAGGAATTTTTGCTTATCAATGCTGGAATGATGTTAGTCCAGAGGTTTTTCGTGATTATTTTAATGACAATAGGTCTTTGCACCATTATGAAACTCGTCATGCTAGTGATTTCATTGTTCCGAATAGAAGTGGAATCAGGGCCGGCTTCCATACTAGATTTTCAGGACCTAATGTGTGGAACTCTATTCCGGAGAGCATTCGGGCGGCTGAGCACCTGGGGTTATTTAAAAATAAATTGAAAAAACATTTGTTAGGTCAAGGTTCATAGTTTTTTTTGTTTTTTTTTTTCTCTTTATTATTATTATTATTATTTATCTTTATTATTATTATTATTAAATGAATTGATGAGAGATTGATTGATTTTGCTGTTGTTGTTGTTTTGTAGTGTTTGTATGTAATTTGTGTGTGTTGTTTTTTAGTGTATTTACCCGCCCAGTCGCAAGTGCTTTTTGGTATCTTTCTTGGGGCGGGTATTGGCATATTTGTTAAATGTATTTTGATGTTAAATAAAATTAACTGAACTGAACTGAACTGAGTTCTGTGTTAATATCTGCGTATTTACGAATGTTAACTTTCAGGGAGATTTCGAAGAATCGAATTTTCATCCCGAGAAAATCCTGAAACCCTGTATAACGGAAGCATGGCCGCATCTAGAGGGGGGAGGGGGCAAGCAATCTGTGTAACTCATTCAAAAGTAACAGCAATGAGTATAAACAAATTTTGAATAAAGAAACCTCGACAGTCACTCATTTTTTGTAAACCCCCCCTGGAATTTCGTTGCTCCCCCTCCCATCCGAACAGAAATCCCAGATACGACCCTGAGTGAAAGCACCAATTATCAGACCTGTTTTAATTTGCCTGATGATGTCCAGCACAAAAACAGGTAAAATGATCACTGGAAGATAAACATTGCCTAATATATTTATAGCTTCGTAAACATGTGCTACAGCATCCCCTCCCCCAACATGGACAATAACTAACCTGTCTTTAGCCTTAGCAACATTTCTTAAACAATACGAAATTCAGAATTTTGTTAATGTAAATTTTGTTTATAAGATGAAGATAGGAGCGAAGGAGGACTTTTACCCGGGTTTGAATTTCCGGGTAGATTTCGGAGAACTTAATTTTCATTCTAGCGGGATTAGCGGGAATTTCAAGAGGTAGTGGAAGAACTAATTATCAGACCTGTTTGAGTTTGCATAATACATCCATAGGTAAAGATGAGTTAAAACATCACTCCCAGCATGTACAACAATCAAACTGTCTTTAGACGTTACAATATTTTTTAAATAATATAATAATTAGTATTCTTTCCATCGAAGGGGGATGAGGGAGAGTGTAGAATAGAATTTAAAAATTTCTTTCACAGCATGGTTGCCGAATTTAAATTTTACATCACAAATAGCACTAGTATTTGTGAATATACTAGTTATACATCAGAAATAGCACTAGTATATATATATATATATATATATATATATATATATATATATATATATATATCATATACTTTTTGGGATTTTATACGGGATGGTCTGTTTCGGACGGGAAGGTAGGGTTCGGGGATGATGGAACGTAATCGGGGAACAGACAGGATCTTGGTACCGAAACGAAGGCAAAGGAGGTTGCTTCTCTCGACCTACGTGGTTAGCTTGAACTTACCTGGTAGATAATGATGTGGAACCTCCCCTTCACCATTTATTATTCTAAGTGCTCGTTTTGGACATTTTCAATATTATAAATATGCTTCAAATAGTCTAGTGGTTGGGATAGCTGACTCTCACCCAGTTGGGTTAAGTTCGATTCCCGGTATGGGAAATATAAGGAATCCTTTTTTTATCCTATAAATATGCTCTGAAAAAAAGACCACTGTAGCTACCACTGTAAGGAAATTTGTTTTGAAACTGAAGATGGTAGTGAATGATCCTTGTTGCCCGACCTTCTAACATGATAAAAAAAAAGAAGATTTACCTTCATATGCATGGTTATCATGCAACTCCCTTGGAGTCAATGGCTGTAATGGAGGTTCTTGGTCATTCATTCTTCCTTCAAGGACGCTGAGTATACACTGATAAATACAAACATACTGCTGCTCTGTTTGAACCATATATCCTCTTTCTAGTCGCATTTCATACACTACTCCATAGATATCTAAATAGTCATGGACTCGAATGTGTTGAAGGCCACGGTCTAAGGCAATGAGGGTGCCCGATCGACCAACACCAGCACTACAATTCAAGATTGGATTATTCAAAACATCGGATCAACATTTTTTTTTTCTTCACCAGATCTCGGTACATCAAACACATCAAGAGTACCCAATGTGCCGTTAGTCTCGACTTCATATAATTAATTACATATAATTAATTACCCGACTTCATATAATTAATTACTGCAACGAGCGGTAAAGCTAGATAAAAAAAAAAATAAAATAATAATAAAAAAAAAAAAAACACAAAAAAAAAAAAAATAAAAAAAAAAAAAAAAAAAAAAAAACTAAGTAAAATTCATCGGTGGGCCGTCATACATCAGTTGTAGTCACTTGCTCAGTTAGATGGAGACTGTGGGTTCAACTCCCATCGATGGCAAATTCTCTGTAGCAAAATTCCATTACAAGCTAAAGAGAAACCTCCTCACAAGGGGGTGAGTAAATACACTTATAGAAGGCAGTTACTAAACCCTCGTATGTTAACAATTATGTATACAAAAACCCATTTATGATAGCGTAATATGAACTATAAAAATATTTTCGAGTTCGGGACCCCCCCCCCCCCCCTAGATGAAGAAGTATATGTAAATATCCTTTAGAGCATAAGATAAAAATACTATACAAATACATTTTATCAGTTGAGCCAACCTTTCCATCCCAATGAATTGAATCATGCCTGAAATAAGACATAGATATCCCACCCGAACCTGATATTATATATATTTCTATAACGAAAATTGTTGCCATTCCTCTCTTTTTAGACTTAGATCTTATGTTTCTTCTTAACAATCAATGTCCAGGGGCCCGGCATATGAAATTACAGTAGTCCAAAAAATAAGAAAATCCTAGGAATTTGGACTCGTAATTTTTTAAACTTAGGGGAAAAAACACGCTGGACAAAATTTGTGCTTGAGATTTTTTCCACGCTATGCAAAATACTTTTTTTCATTTTTTTAAAAACAGCGACATTACTGTTTTTTTTTCAATTTTTTTAAAATAACCTTATTACCTATCGTGCGACTATTTTTAGCTCAGATGTGACTTGCATTTAGTATACATATTCCCAAACTTTTTGTGTCTAATTTCGTCTCCAGAGGATTTGAGGACAAAATACCACGAAAAGGCCAAAAAAAATTTCATTATTTAGCTCAAAGGAGCCCCCGAGGGGATCTCAACACTTCATAGGAGACAGGGGATAAACATCATATTCATTTCCAAAAGGCCGTCACAAGTTCTGAGAGAGCAGAATCAGTGTCGTAATTTCGTCAAAATCCTGGGGAGGAGGCAAAGTTGGAGCCAATTATCGCAAATCAAGTAAAAATGACAATGAAAACTGATAAATAAGCCATATAGCACCATACAGGTAAAAATATCCTAAAGCAAACTCACCCATTTCTATAATGCCTGAATTATGCAGGCTTATCTTAGTTTTGACAAGATTTTCGAAGAATCAAATTACGCCTCTAAGTGGAATTTACTTCATGCGTCAATCAATTTTTGATAAAAAAAAAAAAAAAAAGCAGAAAATTCTCTAATGGGCAGGGAAGGAGTCATAAGAAACCATTCAAAGGAGGTTCATGAGGGAGAGAGGAAGAGTGGAGCTTCAAACAGATAGGGGAGGACGAAGAGCAAGTACAAAGTGTTTGCATCGGGCAACATAGTGCCACTTAAACTTTTTTGGGGGGAATCAGATCCAAATCAGAGCTACCACCTGTCTTTTTCTTTACAGATTAATGTTGTATTCTTCTTCTTTTTTAAAGTTACTTTTTTTAAAGAGTTTCCGTTCCTGCTTGATGCTAAGCAAGTAGATGACAAGAGAGTTTGCTGTTTTTATATTCTTGCTTGAGAACCATGACAAAGAAAGAGGAAGGGAAAGTGACAAGAAAGGACAATCAAGTAAGTCTCAGAGTAGAAAAAAAAACATATGACATTATCAAGAAAATTTTCAAGTTAAATCTCTTTTTACTTTTGTATCCTAACTTGGATATAATATGTGCAGAAGGTATTTTTGTGCACGTATTTCTTTCCTGTACCATAGTCTAGCCCAAACAATTTTTTTCTCATCAGTAAAAAATGGTTCAAAAAGAAGCTGTCTGGTTTCAGGGCTTTTAGATTGGATCCAAATGAACTTTGACCTTTAACTGAAAAGCAAATTTCAATAAATTAGTCTTATTTCACATTTTTCTAATATTGCTGGACAACACGATGTGTCAGTCCAACTAGTAGCGTTTAATTCCAATTAAAAAACCATAGCGTTTAATTCCAATTAAAAAACCTTATTTTTTTTAGATTGGATCATTTAATCGATTTTATTCCAACACGGTAAACTTATTTTAACTTTTCTGAAGTGTAAGGTAAACTCAAATTCTCTGGGACGACCTAACTAAAAATATAAATATACACAAAAGAAATAAACTCGCCTCTTTCGCCAACCAGTGTCAACTGAGCAAATCAGCCCAATGGAACTATAAAAAAAAAAGTTGCAATATTCAGGGCCAATTTAGGCCCAGCAGAAACCATGCAAGTTTTCAACAAAATAAGCTTAGTTTAGATGCAGGATTAGAGCAGTATTTAGAGCAGGATTAGTTTAGACTTTTCTAATCCTGCTATGAAACATCAAACTATCAGTCAAACTTTAAGTTTTTTTTATTCCTCTTAAACTTGCGTGAAAAAGTAAAATTTATCACTAATCAGTTTCAAATAGTCTTTGGCTCCGGGTGCGATAAAAGGCAGCCAGAAAAAAATAATTTAAATTATAGAAGTAGGATTTGAGCAGCTTTACTGAGCAAAATTTACATAATTAAATGCCTGTAACAGGAAAGAAGAGCTGGATCGAAAAGGAGGGTAAGGCGAACGATTGGAAGGGTAAGGCGAAAGATAAGGAGGGTAAGGCGAAAGATAAGAAGGGTAAGGCGAAAGATTGGAAGGGTAAGGCGAAAGATAAGGGGGGTAAGGCGAAAGATTGGAAGGGCAAGGCGAAAGATAAGGAGGGTAAGGCGAAAAATAAGGATGGTAAGGCGAAAGATTGGAAGGGTAAGGCGAAAGATAAGGAGGGTAAGGCGAAAGATGGAAGGGTAAGGCGAAAGATAAGGGGGTAAGGCGAAAGATCGGAAGGGTAAGGCGAAAGATTGGAAGGGCAAGGCGAAAGATAAGGGGGTAAGGCGAAAGATTGGAAGGGTAAGGCGAAAGATAAGGAGGGTAAGGCGAAAGATAAGGATGGTAAGGCGAATAATTGGAAGGGTAAGGCGAAAGATTGGAAGGGTAAGGCGAAAGATAAGGAGGGTAAGGCGAAAGATTGGAAGCCCAGAAAATGCTTCTGAAAGTCTCCAAATCTGAGGCCCCAGTGGGGCTCAAGATTAATATTGACAAGACTAAGCCTATGCCAAACGCACTGGCTATAAATTCTAACCCTGTAGTCCTTAACCATAGGCAGATTGAAGTTGTCAATAAAGTCGTCAAGTATCTCGGATCATACATTAACATTAACGGCGGATGTAGCGAAGAAATCCAATGCCGCATTGCATCAGCTTCCGCTGTCTTTGCACAGCTGCGGAAGCCGCTGTGGAAGGGTAAGGCGAAAGATAAGAAGGGTAAGGCGAAAGTTGATTGGAAAACAGAATGACTCTTCCTAGTTGTTGATAAGTTGGAAACTACCTTAAAAGAAATTAGACAATCTCTCTCTATGGAAATCAATTAGGAGAGGTAGGAAAAGAGGAAGTTGGCACCCTTATTGGTAATATCCTCTTAGGACATATTTTAGGGTAAGTGAAAAGTCTAACCAACTAGTAAAATGGTAAAAAAAAAACAATAAAATTAGTAAAAGATAAGAAATTAATAACTCAAAAAACAGGAAGCAGAGACTATCACAAAAGAAGATAAGCATTACCTGCAATGTACAACAATCGGTTTAGATTCAGGGCCAACCCTGTCTCGGAATGCTCTCACAAAACGGACTAATGTTGTTGGGGGCTCTGGAACCCCAAAATCTGGCCAAGTTGTAAAGTGGAAGTGTCGTATAACTCGACTTACGTCCCCCTGCAAATGAAATGATCATGTCGAAAATCAAAAAGGAAATCTACAATACAAATTTCGCATGCATCTACAAAAATGATGCTTCTTCGAATGACAACTTTTTCACCAAAAAAACAAATTTCGTGGACACTAATATACTGCAACCGACGCCACGCCACCGATGAGACGGCAAAAAAAAAAAAAAAAAAAAAAAAAAAAAAAAACCTGCAGGGAATGTAAGCTGGGTTTCGGCCATCGTTAGCCTATCTATGAGAACAAAAAGGTCTCAAGGTTTACCGCTTTGTTTACGTAAATGTACTAATTTTAGGGATAGTTCCAGAGAAGCAGCAATGAGGAACTGGAAAACAGGGAGCTGTTACAGAATTAGGTAACCCTGTTCTTTTTTGTTTCCTTAATTGTTTTGTATTAATTTATTCCATTCATGAGCTAAAAAATACTGAACTTCTTACCGAACAACAATAAAAGAGATTTTTGTCCGCAAAAACTGCAAGTGTCTCAATTAACTTTTTTTGAGAAAAATGAGAAAAAAACAGAATAACTGCCTTTCTATTAAATTAAAAAATAAATAAACAAAAATACATTGACACTGACTATGTAAAGCGTGTCTTGTCTTCTATTTATTTTTGTCTTTTTTCACTCATATATAGCACATAGTGCTATATATGTGCTTTTTAGCACATAGCTTTTTATGCATAGTGCTTTTTTCACTCATATAGTGCTATATATGTGCTTTTTAGCACATATAGCTTTTTATGCATAGTGCTTTTTCCCCTCATATATAGCACATAGTGACAGAAAGTTGGGGAAGGCTCTCTCAATGGTGAACTTGCCTTTCCAAGGGCGAAACCTAATGCAGGGCTAAATGGTAAAAGCTTAAAATATTTACTAAATGATTTAAATAGAGATTTCGCACTTTTGCGTGCAATAATAAACAAATTCTACACGTAATAATGTACATTACAATTTCTTAAAAAATATAAGAAAAAATCATTCAAATTATTACAAGTAATATTATTATATTCAAGTTGAATTATTGCAAATTATAGTCAACACAATAACGTTGACTGAGTAGAGTAAAATAGATCTTCTATGTCTGTTTTTCCAGGGGCCATTATAGAACAGATGCTCTTAGAAAGTTGGGGAGGGGTCTATTCAATCGCAAATCAGATTTCTAGCCCCTTTTCTAAAGACCAACACCGATAAAAGGGTAGAATTACACCATCGTAGACTTAAAGCATTTAGTGAAGATTTCGCACAAAGACTTTTTTATATGATGCCATATCTTCGTCTATGATAGAAATATTTCTATAATAGTTTGTTTATGATTTCTATGGTTTTATTTCTGTGATTAAATAAAAAAGTATTTTTTCATCAAAAAGTAAGGAGCACCATTAAAATTTAAAACGAAAAGAAATTATTCTATATATGATGGGAGTTGCCCCTTCCTCAACCCTCGCTCTTTACACTAGAGTCTTAAAACTCTTTGACATTCTTCTCGGTCAAAATGAAGGGCCCTTGTGTTTGAGTAGGGTTTCCTAAAGAATCAGGACAAAAGTCAAACTGCAGATAGGAGATTGAAGCTTATACAGTAGAGTTCTCTGATGTGTTGAATCTGATGGTGTAGTTTTCGTTAAGATTGCTTGTCTTTTTGGGGGTGTTTTCCCCTTTTTCCAAAATTGGGCAAATTTTCTCAGGCTCGTAGCTTTTGATAGGTAATATAAAACTTAATTGACTTTATATATTTGGTATCAGCATAAAATCCAATTCCTGTGTATCTAGTGTTATCGAAGAACCTTTTTTTAGAGTTTCGGTTACCATTGGGCTGAGTCACTCCTTACTTACAGGTCGATACCACGAACTGTTTGATTATGATTTATATTACTGTCAATTATATAAGTTATATTATAAATGTATTATTATTAATTATATTGTTATGATTTATATCCTAATATTTGGTTGTTATTCTCTTTCTTCTTCATTCGCATTGAGAATGTCTTGTTGATTACGCAGGCAAAATGTTCAGGGTATTCTTTTCTTCAGTGATCTTCCACTGGTCTAAAACCACTTTCTTGATTCATTCTCTTAATCTTCTCCGGAGTTTTATAAGCTAAAACGTCTAGTAAACAGTTTATGTAGAGATTCTTTTTACGTGAAGTCCACGAAATTTTGTCTTGTAACCTCCTATCTTCTTTTTCCATTTCATTTTTTCTACTTGCTATCTTTTTTCTACCTATTTTTGACTTTCTATTTCTTTTTCTTGTCCTATCTCTTATGTTCTACTATAAACAATTTTCAATTGTGAGTTTTTCTTATGGGTGTCCCATCTTCCTACTTCATAGAATCTTTCGTACGTATTTACTACAGGCTTTCTGTTCACAATTGAGACAAAAATACATATTTATTGTTTATGATGTTTTTATATACAGGGTAATCTTATTTTATAAGACAGTTAAAATTAAACAAAAACGTATTTATAAAAGAGTAATAATAAAAAGTCCAAATATTCTATTTGGTTTACGTATTAAAAAAAACATAAACCAAAATTTAGCAATAAATAGAGATATTGGAGATATTTCATTAAGCCCAATTTATAACAATTTAATTTTGAAGGACTCAATCAATATTTTCGCCCGGTCTACCTTGAGAGAACCTATTTACACTTCAAATGATGACCGAATTTTGTACACCAGCTAAAGGTATAGCAAAACGATCATCTTGGTAGATTTCTTTTTCATTGATTCCAACCCGGTTCTTATTTAGTTTTTGTTCTGTCGTTGTAAAGTAAACTTCGAAAGGTTCGACTTTCGTTGGTTTCCTTTTCTTTTCTTTCTTTTTTGTTTAGCACTGAGGACGACTCGGCAGAGGTCCTTGTCGAAATATGTGCTTATTTCTTCTTCTTCATGGTTTCGCCACTGGCTGATAAAAATCCTCGTTTTTTCACCTTTTTTGATTTTATTTTTCATTTGTTATTTTCTTTCCTCTCTGAGTTTCATTTGTCTAGCTTCACACCCGGAAGTCTTTGCCAAAGGAAAAAAATATAAACAAAAATTAGCCTAAATCAAAAATATGAAAAAAAGAAAAACATACAAATGCTATAAAAAAAAAAGAAAACGAATGGAAACTCACATTTAATCCAAAATATTTTAGCTTTTATTATTATTTTGTACAAATACATTTTCCATTTTATTTTCTCTGTCTTATTAAAAAAAAATACCCATTTTAATATATTTTCGTTTAAATTGTAAATTGAAAGACAGTGTTGTCTAAGAAATTACTGGCCAATAAAGGATATCTGGCTTTAGTCAAAATATCGAAATATTTGGAAGTGAAAATACTACCTTATGAATTTTCCCACATCTAATTAATTTAGGTCTTATTTAATTGGTAATTACGATAATAATTTTGATATCTAAATAAATATCTCTAAGAACGGGGAAAATTGATCTGTACAATACTGGATAAATTGCTTTACTCAAAATATCTAAACATTTGGCAGTGAAAATAGTACTTTATAAGTTTTCCCACATCTAATTAATTTAGGTTCTATTTAATTGGTAATTACGGATAATATGTTTATTTCGATATTATCCGTAATTTAAATATGTTTATTACGGATAATAAGTTTATTTCCCTGTTTAGGAATAAGTTTGAGAACCTCTTCGAAATTTCTAAGAAGGAGAGAAAAAACTGAGCTCTTTAAGAAACATCGGGATAAAGTGTGTCATAATGAAAACTCCTGTTAAAAGACCAGAGCTCTTTAAGAAACATCGGGATAAAGTGTGTCATAATGAAAACTCCTGTTAAAAGACCAGTCGCTTTACACTGGCTCCTTACAAAGATGGCTGCTCAAAAAATGAGCAGAGCAATGAACTCTAGGGAAAAACGAGCACTGTAGGGTCTTCAGGTTCAGGCATAAAGAAGTCCATTAGTTTTCAAAGTTTTGAACGCGACTAATTACCAATAATACGACTCTATTTCTATTATAAGTTTATCCATTATAAAAAGCAATATTCAGAAAAAGTAATGAATAGGGTAACGTTTTTATAGTTGCGCTCGGGCTGGATTAAGCCTTTCCTCCCTCCTCAAGAGGGAAAAAGTAATAAATACACAATAGTAGAGACAAAATCTTACCCTAGACATCCTGAATTCACTGATAGTCCAATCAGGGAAGTGGGATTCATTAAGGATTACAACTTGTATATCTCCATACAAAACAGGCTCCATGTCATAAGGCCAATACCTAAAAAATAAAATTTTTACACATTCAACAAATATTTGTAAATACAAATTTTTGTAAAGATGAAACAAAGATATATTGTAAATTTATTATAATTCAGGGTTAGCCCTCCTTATTTTAAATAATTAAGGTTAGCCCTTTTCTCGCTCTATTTTTTTCAAAACTATCAATTGCTACTAATTCATTCATTATATAAGAATTGCCAAATTTTGGTTCGTGTTACAGCTAACACGATCAAAAACAGTTTGCTACAAACTTATAATAAGTACTAAGGGTTTGCTTCCTTGTCTGCATTCAAACCAAAGACTCCGAGTCCAAGGTCAAAGGCCTCGGCCGAGTCCAAGGTCAAAGGCCTCGGCCGAGTCCGTTGATTTTGAATTAAAATCAAGTAGTTGCGGGCATCAAGCCATGGCTAATTGTAGAAAAATCAAGACAGATAGTCCAAGTGAGTGAGAGGCAAATCTGGCATAAGCCCTCTTCAGGATTGTATAAAAACGATGTCATTTCATTAGTTGATACATAAGTCTATCTATCATCCGTCCATATGTCTCTCCTAGGGCAGGACTAAGGTAGATAGTCATAGAACTAAGGGATGAAAGATTGGCCAGAAGAGTTACAGGGTCAAAATATGAGGGGTAGCAAAAAAAATTTACAATTTTTTAATACAATTAAACAAATTTTTTATTTTTTTAAAATACAAACAATTTTTTTTTCATTTATTATAAGTAATTAGTAATTTAAAATAATATAATAAAATATAAATAAAATAAAGTAAGTTAAAAATAATAACTAATTTAGGCTATCAAATTTGCAAGAGCATTGTTTTCATCAAGGATTAAAGCAGAGTAAATCTTTTCTATTTCTATAGCCCGTTTACTAGGATGCAGATAAATGTAGGTTCTTACGCTAGACTTCGAATACGGAAAAAAAGGAAACCGCATGTTGATTCTCATGTCAAATCCAGAAAAACAAAACTTTAAAACATATATAAAACAAATCGTTGGATATGACAAATAGTAGAAAAGGTAGTAACAGGAAGGGGGGAGATAGGAAGCATCTTTATAGTTAATATTTCGACAAAAATCCCCCTCTTGCTCTAGATTCGATTGCATAGTTCAAAGAAAATTTGTTAGATAAAAGGCAATGTCAGAATTTCGACCAAGTTAATTTTTTTTTTTTTTATATGACAAGATTCACACCGGATATAGTAAATGTTGCAGTAAGATAAAATAGTGATTTGATCAAATATCTAGGTTTTTTTTTTTTAAATCCTTGTGGATGACCAAATCTTGGAGAGATGTTTAATTAATTGAATGGAACTTTAAGGAATGGGTCAACACAGTGGCGTCAATTGAGGGAGGGAGGCAGTGGATGGAGTATGCCCCATAGATTTTTGGCCTCTCCTAAGATTTTGAAAAATTCTCTTTGAGGTATTTCCATTGAAAAAAGGCTTTTTTCTATATTTTCAAAAAAAAACAAACCTCTTAGATTTTGAAAAATACAATTCATGGCATCAGGCTGCTAAAAGCTAAGAGCGACCTGATATACTACTAGTCAACCATTCCCAGAGCTGTGTCTGTTGGACTTTGAATTTGATTTTGCACTTGTACTAAAGACTAACCTGTCACATTTTTCTCTGCCCTTTTCAACACATCTTGTAAGCATCACGATGGCCCTGGTCCCTGACTCCCAGCACATCCTCCAAAAATCATCACGAGTAGAGTGAAGGGGACCTTGGGTTACGATAAATTCCCTTTTGGAATTGAAACCCTAAAAATATCTCAAGTTAGGGTCCATTTTAAAGCGACAAAAACGTTAAAAAAATTATTTCGGTTTTTTCAAAATTATGAAGTTTTTAGGACAGTACCAAATTTTCGTCAGTGTTGCCGGATTGAACCGTGAAAATAAACCAATTTTTTTTATCTTGACAACGTATTCTGTCTGAAAAGATAACTCGTCTTCAATGGAAAGCTGGTCCTTCGTACGGTCTTTGGTGCCACATTTTTCTAGCTTTTTACTGATTTTTCTGCCACGTTTCATTTTTTTTTAATGGCACCCGAAACTACCCAAACTGCATAAAGTGTTTTTCGCTAAAAAGGTTTTCCTTGATTTTTCTAATTTTTCCATATATTCTAATTTAATAAATATAATTTAATATACAGATAATTTCAACATGCGTAATTTTCCCCTAAACCAACTCAAACAATTAGGTTTCATTTTCACTGTCCTATGTAGAATCTTACTATAGAAAGAATATAGATCCTTGAAGGTTTAAATTGAGAGATGTTAAGATGGATGAGAGAAAAGAAGATGAAGTTGTCATGGATGACAACCCTCTATACAAAAAAGCTCACTGCTAGTTTGCTATGGCTACAAATGCAAATCAAGATATTTTTCAACATTGTAGCAACCACCTATAATGAGTTCGAACTTATTTCCTGGTAAATTGTGTTTCATCTGTCTACTACTACTACTACTACTAACAAATCACTGCAGCATTAAGCCGTCTGAGGCCAACACAGCTACGCATGTTCCTTTTCCATCCTAATCTAATCAAAGCCTCCCTCTTTACACCAGAAAGTTCCTATTTCCGTTCAGTCGTTCCTTAGGACATTGTCCCATCCCAACCGAGGACGACTTGTTGTTCGTTTGGCCCTAGACAGCTGGCCGACAAGGACAATCAGCTACGTATGGTAAAAATAAAACGCAAAAAAAAACTGAGAAAAAACGAAAAAAAGTCTGAGATTTTTAGACACACGCACACACAAAAAAAAACTTGAAAAGGCTTGAACCCTTTGAAAGCCTTGAGCCCTTAGAAAGGGTTAAACAAACCGTTAAACATCAGATGTCGTTGGAGATGTTCTTTTCGATACTAGCACCAGTTTCACCTATACTTCTTGGCTCAGTTTAGGGTGATGGAACATGTCTCTAATCAGTTTAGACTCTAACTAGTCTAAGGTGAAGTTAGATTAGATCGGCCGAATTGGTACTACAAGTAAAAATTTCCAATGTAATTAAATAATTGATCAACTAATTAATTACGAACTAACTAATCAAAACGAATTAATTGACAAAATTAATTAAATAATTAGATTTTAAATTGAGAAACTTTTTGAAAAAAAAAACAAAAAAACTAATCATTATTCCATCTTTCTCCATTTAAAAATCTTAGATTTTCCTTATCCGTTACAATCAGCTAATTTTTATAACAAATCAAAATGACAACGTAAATAATTAAATACTTTATTAAATAATTAATTAAAAAACTAATTAATTGAAAACTAGCTATTAAAAAAGAATTAATTAAAAAATTACTAAGTTTACAAATGAGACACCTCTTGAACATAAAAAATCCATTTTTGTCTATTTTGAAATCTTATAATTTTCTTAGTCATCATAATAGGCCAATTTTGTAATAAAAATTACCTTGAAAAACTATCCACAGATGTAAAAAGCCTCAACTCTATCGTCTCATACTTTACGTTAAATTCAACATTTTTCAGACATGCGTATTTGAAAGAATGCTCGATAATGTAACTCCAATAAGGTAATGGTTAAAGGCTAATGGCACTAAGGAGAATTAACGTTTGAGGGGAGTTTGAACAAAACCAAAACACACCATGTACATGCAGGTTGTTAATATGCATATAAGCAATATCTTAGGAGCGGCTTGGAGCATTAAGTTGAAACTTTCAGGATATGTTACGGGGGATGCCAAACTAATCAATCCATGCTACTGCTGCTACTTCTACTATTGCAACTATTACTACTACTCAGGTGCGGATCCAGGATTTATTTAGGGGGGGGGGGGGGCAAAATAGATTGACCAAGTTTATTTAACGCAAACTTGCATTGATTAAGTAGATTACCGTATTTAACACTACGTTAGGGGGAGCGCGCGCCCTCTCGCCTCTCCCCTGGATCCACCACTACTACTACTGATTTAAATTCGAGATTTTGCAGAAAAGTGAACGTGTAAGAAATCTTGATAATATAACCTCGATGAGGTAATGGCTAGAGGAACAACCATATAGGTTGTAGGAAAACTATGGAATTGCTATTCGTTCAAACGAATAAGAAAAAAAGAAGACCCGGCGACTTACCACGCACAGTTCAAAGATAATGACGAATTTAAATTGAAAAGATATGAATTACAAACTACGAGGGCTAAGCTGTGTAGCCTATGGTGACTTCTTCAAACAAGTAGAAAAGTTCAAAGAAATTGGATAGTTATCTTGGTTAATCTACAATAGAACTGAAGCTGAAATTCCCTATTAGAATTTTGTCAGCGTTTAATCAACATTTTTTATTTTTAAGAACTAATTTAATTAAAAATCTAGCCCGTGCAAAGCAGGCCTATGTTAGCTTAAGAGGATCTTGGTAGGTTAGGTAGGTTAGTTGACTTTAACCTGGTAGGCCTACTGGTGATAGAATTCTAGCTTTTGCGCCCTCCCCTGTATTTTAAAGTACATGAAGAGACAGGTATGAAGCATGTACGAAGCCCTGAAAGGGCTTCAAACCTTAGAAAGCCCTGAACCTCAGGGTTTCATGTATGAAGCCCGGAAAGGGCTTGAACCCTTTGAAAGTCCTGAGCCCTTAGAAAGGGTTAAACAGAACCGTTAAATATCAGATGGCGATGGAGATGTTTTTCGGTACCAGCACCCGTTTCACCTCACATAAGCTTCCTATACTTCTTGGCTCAGTTTGGAACATGTCTTTTGGAGTGATGGAACATGTCTCTAATCAGTTTAAGCCCTAACTAATCTAAGGTGAAATAGATGGCGTTGGATATTTTCATTTCGATACTAGCACCAGTTTCACCTATACTTCCTGGCTCAGTTTAGAGTGATGGAACATGTCTCTAATCAGTTTAGACTCTAACTAATCAAAGGTGAACTGTCTTCAATGGATCTCAGCTTGACAAAATGTCTTACACAACATCCTTTGGATTGTTACATCGAATCTTAACACATTAGTATAAACTGAAAAAAGTCAAGTGACGATTCCAATATTCTTACAAACATAATCTGATATATAAAGTCGTGAAATAAATTAATCAACAAATATTTCTAAATAAACGGTTAATATAAAATAAATATAATAACAACAACCTTAGTTTATGGTGCTAACTGAATACCGCAAGAGTACTGATCTTCTATTAAGACTCCAGCATAAGGTTGTTAAACGCTCCAGGTTAATATAAAATAAATATAACAACAAGAACCTTAGTTGATGGTGCTAACTGAATACCGCAAGAGTACTGATCTTCTATTAAGACTCAAGCATAAGGTTGTTAAACGCTCCAGATTTAGAAAGCCAATATCCCATGCCACAGCCCCCCCCCCCCAAAAAAAAAAATTGAATATAATTCCAGCAAGCAATAATTCAAGACTTAAGCACAAATATACTAAAAAGACAAAAATAAACTGAACAATGGAAATATAAGACTTCAGTCCTATAACCCCCCCCCCTTCAAGAAAAAAGAAATAATATGCAGTATAATTCATGCAAGTAATAATATAAGACTTGAGTGCAAATCTACTGAAACGAAACACCAAGGTTAACCACAAAAAATGAACAGTGAAAATAGAGGGCATAATTCCCATAGCCCCCCCCCCCCCATTAAGAAATATTAAAATCTTGGGACAATTTTTCCAAATTTTTATTATTGGTATTTTTTCCCAAATAATTTGCCTTGTTTTTTGAAACAGGTACCAGAAGCAAAAATTGATAAAATAATAACTCATAAAAAACATGAATAATATAATCAACTATAATTAATAGTTAGTATAGTAAATTTATTATAATAATTGATATTTAATTTAATTAATAAATTTTAATTATTAATAATTAATATTTATAAATAGTTAGTATTAATAAATATTAATAATGTAATAGTTAATGTTTAATACAACAGTATAAATAATAATATAATTACTAGTTAAATATATAACGTACCGGTACATAATTGGCGTTAATATAGTCGCTGCCTTCTTCATCATCAGTTGGCTGTAGCTTAAGACGGGAATGATCGTATGGAAGAATGTTTGTGAACCGATTTTTCGGTCTATTGCACGGCAAATCAGCCGCTATGCACGGTTGGTCACGGCCAACGTTCTTAAGTTCTTCATATTCAATAGAGAACCTGAAGTCTGAATCGGCGGACATTATTCGATAATGTTCAGCAAAATCCTTCAGCTTCACTGGACGTCTGAAAAAGGGGTATTAGTTGATATTTAAATTTAATATAATTTATGTAATAAATCAACATATAATTCATGTTTTGATATTTATATTTTTTTATATCTGAGTTGCCTTAGATGCAACTAAATAGATTGACAATTGAACTAGAAGACTAATAAGAAAATGAATATATTTGATATAAAAAGCAAAAAAATCGTAAAAAAAATCTGATTTGGAAATACATATCCCTAGCGTTCGGCCCAACTCTCAGCTTAAATGAAAAATATTTAAAAACCAAAGGAAGTTCTAACGCATAATTTTTTTTATACCTGTTGATATCTACAATAGCCATACAGCAAATTATCAGATATTTCAATTAATTAGGAAAATGATTAGAAAATCAATAGAATATTTAAAAAAAGCAGGGAGGGGCAAATCTAAAATTGAGAAATATTTCAACGTTTGCCAACTTGCTCCCTGCCCCCTGCTGGGGTCTAATTTAATTGGTCAGTAGACATACTCCCCATATTATTTTTGCCTTTCATTGACTATAAACACTTCTATTGGTTCCAATCACGTTCATCACTAGCCAGAAACCTTCTAATCACTTCATCACGACATTAAACCTTCAATAACATGACCAAAACCAACAGCGGTTTCATTAGCTGTTACCGGGCATTACTTACAACATATGATCTCCAACTTGGAACTTGGCCTAGCCCTTTAATATAAACTAATTAAGTATAGATTATAGATTATAGTAATTTTATTTTAATATGAAGTAACAAAACTAGCTTTATTCCTTTGATCGATTTAATAAGGTTCGGGAGAAAAAAAAATTCTAAGATTCTTAAATGTTCCTCTCAACTTTCTTTTGCAACTTTTGTTTCATAGAAGTAGCAAGTGCTTGCTATAATACAGCAAATAATTGTTTAACCTCTCTAGGCTGAATAAGGCATATAAAAATTTGAAAAACTTTAATTACGTATGACAAAAAAAAACAAAAAAAGATAATAATTAACTAATAAAATGAATAGCCGAGAAAAAATGCAAATAAAGCAAATCGTATTTGTCCGTATTTCTACAAAATTGCAAAAGAAATCGAATTCTTCCTCCTTCTTTCTATCCACTTCTTTCTATCCTCCTTCTTTCTATCCGACACTACCCATTTTTTTCTCATTTATTATTTCTTCCTTGTTTGCCATACGTCAGGTACAGCCAGTGTGGTCTTAGAATGTTTTTAAAATTGAAATTAAAGGTCTGGATTAAAACAGTTTAATACTAAAATTTCTCATTTACATTAAAGTGGACCTAAAATTTACCGAAATAATTTTTTAAGCTTGATCACTCGACAAAGGCTGAAAGCACCCAAATGAAAACCCTCGCTCCAGATCAGTCAGTTCATTCAGTTCCCTCCCTCAATCAGTTCATTTTAATGATGTTTTAATGGTAATGGTAGCGAACTATACGAAGCTGTGCCAATGGTTCAGGATAGTACAGACTGAAGACGAAAAGTTGAACTTCCCTTTATATTGGACCACCCGGAGTATCATTAAGTTAAACAGGTCAATTCGTTTATATACGTCTTATTTAACTTTGAACACGTCGCAGGA
The DNA here is from genome assembly GCF_049724085.1 of Artemia sp. Qi Xiang Cuo. Lineage (NCBI taxonomy): Eukaryota > Metazoa > Arthropoda > Branchiopoda > Anostraca > Artemiidae > Artemia > Artemia sp. Qi Xiang Cuo. The sequence goes on from NC_142814.1 coordinate 9,505,417, forward strand.
TTAAATTTTTTCACCTCATCTTGAGTGCCTAAATAAAACTTTTATTAGTTAAGCAACTGGTCCTTATAATACGTTATCAGATAAAGTGTTATCGGAGACTCGATACCCTCAAAGTGGCCTGGTGATTATTTGGAATTCAAAAGCAGTATCGCAACAGTGCTAACCGCTGGACTATCAATCGTATCATCGTCGTTGCAGAGGTAGCTACAGCCTAGAAGAGATGAACACGTCCCATAGTAACAAAAAAATAGCTCTAAACCCCCTAAAAATGGTGTCATATTGAAACACAAAGTACACCATTAGAATCACCTTGTCTGAAAACCCTATAAAGGAAACTTATAGTCACTTGACTTGAACAACAAAGAAAATCTATTGGCTTGAAAAACGAGAAACAGTATGTATGTATATAATGTCACTTAAAATAAAGTGTTATTGGAGACTGTAACCTGAGGACCAATTCAACTGATGTTGTTCAAGAAGCATTGCGTGAGTACTGAGTTTGCGTATACGCGTACATTGCGTGAGAACCTGAGATTTATTGTCCACTCGTTCAAAACCAAGCAAGATCCTTCAACTAGTCCAAAAGATTTTTCTCCTATCTTATTCTGTTTTCAAGATATGCAGAAATCCCCACGCTGTTTCCAAATATCCATTGGTGTCCAAACGTGCAAAATGTACATATACACATTTTTTCTCACTCACTGACACAGTTGAGATATTGAGCCTCACCAATTAATTTTCCCTCTATTAATTTTCCTCTAATTTCCCAATTTAGAAATTAATTTTCCCTAAATAAAACTTTTATTGGTTAAACAGCTGGTCCTTATATCGAGTCAAAAATCCCAAAAACTATGGCACAGTTTCATATTACTTAAAATAAAATGTTATCGGGGACTAGACCACCTTCACGGTGGCATACGTCTTTTGTGGCCTTTTGTGCCACTATGATTTAAAGTCCACCCATTAGAATAAGCAAGCTCCATCGAGCTCCAATTAATTAAGCTTCTACTATTTTATCCAATTACTATTTTAGATATATAGAAATTTAGTCTTTTTTGTGCAAAAAAGAAATTTTGTGAAAAATTATGAATAAAGACAAATTATGGTTAAGCATTGAGAAGCGTTTGCTGCAATAAACGAACCTCTATGACATAAAATGGATCAAATTCAACTTCTACATTTTTGTATTAGAGCACTTGATTGATTTTACTTTATACGTTATTTTAATAACATTTTTTCAAAGTACTAAGATAAAGTAATTAAAGCTCATTGACTTCTGCAAATCCACTTTTGAAGATACGAAATAATTGTGGTTTAGTGTTAGTTTGAATTTAATAGCTGATAATGTCACTTCTTAGCCTTTGCATTGGAGTTATCCTTAGGACAGAGCCGGCCACAATTAACTTCTTGTGCTCAACCCGCACCATAGTCTCATCCGTTTATAAAAAAGCCCTAATCAATCTTTGACTATTTCAATACTAATAAAAACCCCAGGGGTTTTTTACACCATCGACACCGGGGGGTGTCGATCTGTCAAAAAGTCCTGATCAATCTTCGACTATTTTATCCAATTTTATTGAATTCCCTAGATATATAGAAAAATTCATCTTTTTTATCCTTTTGTGCAAAAAAAAGCATAAGATTTTGTACTTTTTTTTAAATTATTTCTCACTGGCATAAACATTTGAGAAATTTTTTAGCGTTTCAAGTTTTCTTACATATTGAGTGCCTGGATAAAACCTTACTGTTAATAGCACTGGCCCCTACATACAGTCAAAGATCTTAAAAAAAAAGTTTTTCGTTTTACCACTATCCTACAAAACTGATTTTGTATAGCACAACGTACTTTGAGATACCAATGCCAATTTGAGGCAGCATAGACCCCACGGGTCGCTTGTTTGACAGCGTCTATCCCCAAAAATCTTGACTCGACATCCCCCTTTTTTTGGCAAAAATTGCTCATAGCAACTTACAAGCTCAACTATAAAAAAATCAAGAGTAAAAAAAGGCGTAAGTGTCTGGAAGAGGTCGTAAGGGAGGATTGAAGAGAAACGGGAATTTCTTGGGAGGGTGTTAGAGGCAGGCTTTGAATAGATTGAGATGGACGAAGGGTGTCAGTTGCTGTGTTGGCCTAAGATGGCTTGTTGCTGCAGTGAGTTGTTAGTTGCAGTAGTATTAAAGACTAGTCAAAGGGCATTGATTTTTCATTGGAGAAAATTGGAGTTTAAAGATAGCCGCTAGTTGATAATGCATATAACCTAGAATGTTCATAGTGACGTTACAACTGAATAATCTGGAGAGAGTGATAGACAGAAATATTTTCTATTACTTATTGATGGTTCTAAAGGGTTAGTTTAAGTGTCTACTAGAAGTTGTTTTAAAACTAGCATGTTTCCTCCCTATCACCAACTGTGACACCTTTGATTGGTAGAACAGTACTTACGATGAAGGTATAATACTATCTGCCATTGATAATCCATCGGCATGCCTTACAGACTTGTTTTTACTCAGACAACCAGCTGGGCACTGCCTCTGCCGAATGAGCACAACAAATACAGCCAGCATGATTAGAAGCATCAACGGAATTAGAATACCAAGCACAACAGCTGTGTTATCGGAATCTGAAAAAAAAAAAAACGAAAAAAAACACAATTTGATATCAATCTGATTTCTTTATCTTTCTTTTTTTTCATCTGTTTTTTCTCTCTTTATTTTCCCTAGCCCAACTGTTTTATGCTATATTTGTAGATAACTAATGTGTGTTTTACTTCTCTGTACAAACTACAATGTTTAATTTTGTTTTAATAAAAAATGCAGTTAAGTTTGTCGCCGCTGACAAACTTAAAAGAAGTACCGTATATGGTATTCCACACTTCTGAGATAACTGCCAAAAATTCTGATTTCAAAGAGAGGATCAGTAGGGGACATAGATCAGGCGAATAAAAATTTCATCGATCATAACTAGCCCTTTTTCTGAGATTATTGTCAAAAACCAGTTGCCAAACTGATCTCAAAGGAACGATCCGCAGGGCAACATAGATCAGGAGGATCAAAAATGCATTGAAGCCCCTAGCCCCGCTGGGCTATGGGCTAAAAATGCATCCTAGCCCCGCTGATCCTCCTTTTGAAAAAAGTTTGTTAAATGGTTTACATTGGAAGCATGAAAATTTCAGATATGACTTTAAGGCCTGATAGCGACAATGTGTGCTTTTCTCTTCCTATATGCCTAAGACATAAGCCATTTAAGAGACGTCTACGTTAATTTATCCCTTTGTACCATTTAAGGTTGTTGAGAATAAATTCATCTTATCGACTTTTATGACGTTCCGAGTCCCTTCTATATTTCTCTAGAAAAAAAAATAATAAAAAAAAATACCGTCTCCTGGCCACTTTATTTCTGTTTCTACTTTGTACAATTCTGATCAAATCCCAAATATAAATTATTAGACTAGGTGAAAGAGGGGCAAAGCAGAACAGGAAAAAGAAACTACACGCACGCCAGAGAATAAGGATAATTTTAATTATTACTAATTTTGTATAATGATAACTATTTTAATTTCGATTATTTTATATTGAATTTACTTTTTTCAATTCTAGTTGAATTTTCGTAACGCATATGACTAGTCACTTAACTACAACTACTACTACTAACTGCTACTGCAGTACCAAGCCGCCTTAGGCCAGCACAGCTACGGAAACTGCCTCCATCCAAATCTATTCAAAGCCTATCTTTACACCCTCTCAACAAGTTCCCATTTCCCTTAAATCTTTCCTTATGACATCCTCCCAACCAGGGACGACCTGCATTTCGTTTGACCCAAGAGGGTTGGCCGAAAAGGACAATCTTCGGTAATCTGTCATCCTTCATCCGCAGAACGTTCCCTAGCCATCTCAACCTTTCTCTCATTATAGCCCTAGAAAGCGGGATTGAACCACACTTTTCGTACAGCCTACTGTTTGAGATACGGTCAGTCAGTCGGGTACCCAAGACGATCCATAGGTAATTTCTCTGGAAAACATACATCAAAACTTCCTCCGTTTTTGGAGCGTCCATGCTTCAGAGCCAAGACTTAACCCCTCTCATCACTGTATCTTCCAGTATTCTAATTTTGGTTCGCATACTTACCTTCCTATTTTTCAAAACTTTTTCCAACTGTAAAAAAACACCCTGGGCGTAACTAACCTCGTTAACGGAATTCGACAATTTTAACAAATGCGGTCTCTGAGTATATGAAAAGGACTCAATTTGAGCTTCTTGATAACTTTTGGAATTGCTTTTTTACGAGTTTTTTTTTTTAACAAATACATTGATTTTGAGGGGTCATGTTTATAATTCAAATAATAAACAGTTTGCCATACATAGAAAGAAGAGAGCTTTTCTCGTCCAGACCTTGACAAAATTAAAATTAGAGCTCCATATCAGCTTAACTTCAAGTTAACTACAGTAGTTTAAGGTCCAATAGCAGTCACTGACCCGGGTCTCTAATCTTATGGTTTATACATTTTTTGAAGAAAACATTGTAGAAGATACAACACCAAATCTAAACCCAAGTAGGATAGCCATGGCATTTGAATAAATTTGTAAATGACTTTTTCCTGGCAATAGAGCCTTACGGGGTAGTTTATATTGAAGTGTATTTTGTTAAGTTTATTGATTGAATAAATTCATTGACTGATTGATTGATATCCAAGGGCCGTCCTCAGCAAAACACAAAAGAATATATACAAAAAAAAATTACATTGAAACAGTCCATTTAAAACTAAAAAATAAAAATAATTTAAAAACAACCCCAGCATCCTCATTTCAATGAAGTTCAACCCGGACTCAAGGCAACCTGGTCCTGGTTGATCTTCGTTGAAGTGAGGACACTGGGACTATTTTAAAAATATTTTTTTAGTTTTAAATGTCGTGTTTTAATGTAAGTTTTTTTTCATATATATTCTTTTGTGTTTTGGTGAGGACAACCCTTGGATATGGGATCGAAATATTCACTTGAGGTTAGAGCTCCACTGTCTTACAAAAAAAATGCCTATTGTTCTACCTGTTGTTTGTGCTTAAGTTTTAAAACTGCGTTGCTGGGTTGGTCATGCTATATGTGTTAATCAATATTTTGTTCTTTCGTTTTTTTTCCCTTTTTCCCTTCATGATATGTATTGCCGATGCAATCCTCGAACCTATTTAAGCATCATACTAACTAGGGCCCGACCGATATGACTCTCAAATTGGATAAATACTTGTGTTTTAGCTTTTGGAAAAGCACACCTGTCTAGAGTCTCAGGCAGGTTAACCAAATTTTAGGATTGACACATGACCGGAAAAAACAACCTGAATTGACGAAGTCATTCCACAAATGACACAAAAGTTGAAATAAAATAGCAAATTAGGGTAATTTAGGGTAGCCCTGGGTAACAATACAGCCTTTTCATTTATAAATAAAAAAAAATGTTGAAACACATAGCATCGGGTAAAACATTCTAATTAAAATCTTTACTCATTGTCACGAATTTTTTTATCGTTAATTTATTTAGAATTTAATTTAATTGCATAAATTCAATTTTTAAAATGTTTGAACAATTTTTAAAATGTGATCCTCGAACTAATTTAAGCATAATACCAAAACTCACCAGTTCTAATGGGGATACTGTAAGCGGTGTCAGTAAACTTCGTTCTTGTTGTAAAGGCTCGAATTTTCATTCTATAGGCGGTGCCAGGTTTCAACGGACCATTGCAATACCCAGTTACCCCTTGACAAACTTCAGATCCAACTGTGAAGTTTTCAATTGAACTTCTCTCAAATGCAGGAAACGGTTCTGTTACTTGATACGGAGGCCAAATGCTAAAACTTTGAACATCGCGCCATTTTGGAAGATTCAAAAACAGTGATTCTTTGCTGTCGTCTTCGGCCACTATGATTGTGTAATTATGTACCTAGAAAATGCAGTCGATAAATTACTTGATTTGTTAATAAGTATAACTATAAAGAGAAAGAAATAAAATTGAAAGAACGAGAGAGAGAAGGAGAGAGAGAGAGAGAGAGAGAGAGAGAGAGAGAGAGAGAGAGAGAGAGAGAGATATAGAGAGAGAGAGAGAGAGAGAGAGAGATAGAGAGAGAGATAGAGAGAGAGAAATATATATTGTTACAAAGAAAGAGACATATGTAGAGATAGAGAGAGAGAGAGCGAGAGAGAGAGAGAGAGAGAGAGAGAGAGAGAGAGAGAGAGAGAGAGAGAGAGAGAGATCCCTCAGATCATTTTTGACTCTTAAAAAAGGAACTAAAACTTTAATTTCCAATCAAATGAGCCTCCTTCAAAGTTTGGACGATCACGCTTTCCATAAAAACCTTATATGTCCCTGGGGTATAACATAACCATTCACCTAGTGCACTAGGGGGCTTGGTTAACCCCAAAGGCATTGTTGTACGATCTTTGGACTGTTTTGACGACACGGCTATCTCAAAGTTTCTATTGGATGTATTTTGGGAAAAGAGGGTGTGTTTGGAGAGTGAGAGAGAAGATAGCGGAAGAAGGACTAAAATAAAAGAGGGAGCGTAACGAGGATAGATTCGGTGGGGGAGTGGCAATAATATGGATGTGGGGTTTAGCTATCCTTGATTTGTTACCACAATCACATTTTTTCTTTTAGACACACTACACATTAGGTCTAAAAATCCACATGATCATACAATAAAGAGTGCAGAAGAGCGCTGGGCCGCCAATTCGGGGGAAGAGGCAAGAGGGTAGGTCTCCCCCTAGATTTTATTCACAGAGATAATGTACTAGTAAATTTAAGAATAGTAAAGTAGTATAAAAGAAAGTTGATATGGTTTACTGTTGCTCTGAAAGAAAATTTTCATTAGAAAAAAGTTTCTAGAAAACTAAAGAAGTACAACATTATTTTCTTAATCTCATATACTCTGGTGTATCCAGAAATTTTCTGGAACTGGAAAGCTTTCACCAGCTAAATTCCCACGTACACATCTTCACTTAGTAGCTGTTTTTTAAATGAATTTTGACACTTAGAAGCAAGAAGGGGAGTAAAAAACAGAAGCAGAAAATAAAGAATTAAATAAACAAAAGAGAGAGAAAGTATAAACAATTTTGTAAAGACTTTTTCCAATGGGTTTCCCATTTTCCAATAGGTTTCCAATGCAGCTTCCAAAGGGTAGTTATTTGCGAGATGAATGATATGCGAAAAGAATAACTCTTTATGAAATATTTTTCGAATTTACATTCAATTCTTCCTTTCCATTTTTGAAAAAAAGGTACTACTGCTATGAACCTGCTGTGATATGTACAGAAAGAGGTGTCGGCCAAAATCTCTCAATCCCATCTCCTTAACACCTTTCTAAGGACTTCCTTAAAAAATTCTGCGAAACAAACACGTTAAAAAGTGCAAGATTCCCCCTCTTTAGCATCAAATTTCCCTAAAAAAGACTCGGAATATCCTTACTAAACTTGAGAGCATCTACAAGAATTCGTTATGTCAATGCATAAAGAAAGAAAAACGAGCAAAAATGGGGTTTTTATAGGCCAAATGAAAATACTGAAAAAACAAAGCGAATATTTCGAGAGGACAAACGCCTCTCTTCTAACAACTAGCGAACAACTCTTTTTTTTTATACTAGCGAACAACTGCCATCCGTCGATGGCAGTTCATATTTTTTTGGATTTTGTGCAAATCACGGATATTGGCGAATAACTCGCTTTTATGGTTGTTAGGTATTTGGTTTTAATTCTTATAATCTTTGGCTTTTATTGAATTTCGTTAATCTATTAAATTATTGGTTTTTTCTTTGGTTTTTTGGTTCTTTTAACATTGACTTTCCGCGTTTGTTTTTTGTTGTTTTTTTCTTCGGCACTTTCCTTGGATAAATTATTTCGTTTCGCGCTGAAGAAGAGAGGCGTTTGTCCTCTCGAAATATTCGCTTTGTTTTTTCAGTATTTTCATTTGGCCTATAAAAACCGCATTTTTGCTCATTTTTCTTTCTTTATGTGATGTCAGGCCAATGTGGTTTAAGAAATTATGTGAAATGCTATAGCTTCGTTATGTCAATGAAAAAATAAATATTTGCAACCATCTCATCGCATTGTAGTACAGTCAATATAAGGTTTGACCGCAAACAAATTGCAACAGAAATGATTTTTACACCATCTTATAGAGAGAAAAAACAACTGAACAACATATCAAAATTTGAAAAACCTAGCGGGGTGCAAAATTAGTGTTTTTTAGCGTTTTGTGTTTTATTTTTCGTTTTTAAGCCTAAATTTTCGATTTTCTCAAGGCTTATAGTTTACTTCATGGGAAACACATTTCTGATGTAGTTTTATGTGCTGAACTCGAATATTACATCAGATTTAAGATACGATGAACCAAAAGTGTTTCACATTCATCCACATTCACGAAGTTCGCGATTCTATTATAACATAGTCGTTTGACCACATTTCTTGAGTAGTTTTATGCGATGAACTCGAATATCATATCAGATCAAGGATATGTTCAACCGACAGTGTTTCACATTCATCATCAAAAGGTTTCTTCAAAATAATCAATCATCTCTTAATGTATTAACTGACTAAAATCACAGGTAACAAAAATCACATTGGTAAAAGGCAGGCAACTTTTCAAATGACTTGCGACATTAATCACTTGCAGTGTAGTTTGAAACTTCGTCGTCGAGATCGCCGATGAGATCTTCTGATTTGGGAGAATTATCACATTCTGCTCCCTGACAAGTTTTGCACGCGAGAGTGCAAGACATGCCGTTTCTGACACAAGTGCACCGAGCAGAGGTGCAGTTTGAACGGCAGGAACACTTAACAATCTTAAGAAGTTGGGGAGGTGCTGGGGGTAGGTCCGTCATCACAGGGTATAATGTACCATTTCGGTCCTTCCAGCCCCACTCTTGAGGGTCCAATTCTAGATTACGGTCGTCATTCCAGGCGTGTACCTGAAAGTGAACTCTATAGCTGTGAAATGCTGCAGAGTTGGATGTGGGAGGTAGCTGCTCTGGGTGAACAAAAGCCGTTGCTGTGACAAGCTTTCTTTCGAAGAGCTGCTTTCGAAGCTCGTTCAGATTTCCCCCTTCTTTCCACCATATATTATAAGAAGTGCGTCTTCTCCGGCTTCCTTGACTTCGATTTTTGTTGCTGCCTTCTTCATAAAGACCTTGGCAGATGCTCGAAAACTTTCGTCTTCTATCACTTTTTACAGGGTAAGACATTTTCCGATGTTGTGGACACGTGATGTAGAATCACACCCAAGGAATGCACGGGCAAAGAGGATCAGACCACATACTTCTTGGCCTAATCTTTTTTCATTTCATGAACATCCCAGCACCTTCGCTCTTTATTTTTCTTTGGCTCTGGGGCGAAGTACACCTTGTTAGTGGAGACATCACAGTGGTAGCAGAGAAGGACCAGAAGATCCGTATCTTCTCCAATAACAGCAGTTACCTTCTGTTTAGCTGATTCGATAGCAGCTTTTACAATAGGCACGTCTGCATCACTGGGGGCTTGGACTACAAAACAGCCTTTTTGCCGGAGATGAACTGCAAGCGCACTAATGAATCTTGACTTGTTTTTTTTTGTTCCCGAGAAATTCTTCTTTCTTAACTTTCAGACGCATGTCATTCGTGAAGAAAACCTCGCGACCAATCGTTCGATTACGATACGAATGGACCATATCTTTGATGGAAGGTCCACTATCATACCCATCGAAAACAACAGTTGCGCCAGGGTCCTTCCGCGAAATATACAGAGACTAGCTCTGTATGATACCCGCATACGTGTCTTTTTTTATCCCTGGGACTGGGTGCAATAGAGATCCGCCGTCAAGTACGTAGTGTGTCCCGTCGTTCAGCACACACGGAATTTCTTCGAGTTTGCATGCAAGTGCAATGGCCTTGGCGAATTCGGCCTTGTTCGGTACTCTCGGCATAAATGAGCTGTCAAACAGAGCAGCGGGATACGAATAAAGTTTATACCGGAAGCACTCTGATTCAGGAAGTCTTGTCCTTTTGGCTAACGCAATGAAGCGTTGGAATAGCAAAGCTGGATCCAGTCGCTTGCAATCTCCTCCAGCTGTTTGCTTTGTTGTTATCTGGACTGCCTGTTCTTTTCTTCGGAAGACAAAATCCTTCGCCACTTTTCCAGTCGTAGCATCAAGGATTTTTAGCCCGACAGCCTTCGCAGAGTCAACGTTTGCAGATTCATATGCAGTCAAACCGGTAGCAATGCTTCTAAGCAGGGTATTCCCTCCGAATGGTGAGCCATTTTCAAAGTACGTGACCATCGCCTGCGTATTCTTGAAGTCTCGTTCTTGTCTGGGGCCTGCGTTCTCCTTGTGCTGCTCGCTTGTCCCATAGAGAATTTGCGGCAGATCTTCCATTAGGAGGTTAACAGCAGAGCAGGTTGGGCGTGCTAAAACCCACAGCGACCTCTGGGTTTCGGTCATGCCCGTACCCCTAGTCAGTTCGCCAGCTGTTTTCAACGAGCGCATAAGCTCTTGTTCAATAACTAGATGTGTCGACAAGCCAGCCCAATAGCGATCAGATCGTCTGACGACGTGCATTCCTTGTTGGAATGAACTATGAACAGTAGGATGGGTTTCTTCAAGCTTCACCATCTTCTGAAGGTATATTCGGGACGATTTGGCATAGTTGTTGTGACCACAGGCCGCAAGAAAAGGTAGCATTTCAGACACAGACTTTAGGTGTAAGTCCCAAAGCCCCATCCGCTCAGCTTTGATGAAAGAACGAAGTATCCCAACCATATTCATAAGCTGAAACCACAGCTTTGAAGTTCTGTGCTGAGACAGATCAAGTATCTTCTGGTCGACGAAACCTTTGATCCGCTTGAGTGCAGGATTTTCTTCAACCTCCGTCATTATTGCCTCTCCATTCATTAGCTTGCTGTATAGTGTTTTAAGGTCTGCAACTTCTTTGGTGCCTAACTTTGTTTCAGGTTCTGAACAGGGATCATCTTCAAATAACTCGGAGAGCAGCACGGCATGTAGAGCACTATCAACTAGCAAGAGACCTCGAACAGCTCGTGAAATAGCCTTTCCACTTAGGAGATGGGGAACAGTGTTTGGGGCATATGCAAGTTCCAGGACTTCGCGGAGACCGGATCCTTCCATTGTGTATCCTATGCATCCAATAAAGCTCATGGTTGTGTGAAACCCACCGAGTTTCAGAACTACTGCTGAGAGCTCACTTCCTGGTTCAGAAGCCTCAACCATTTTCATAGCTTTCCACCACAATGGCTGATCGAAGGTCACGACTGGGGCGAATCCATGGCGTTTAGCTTGGTCTGCAATGAACATCAAGGTAGAGTACACACAGGTGTCATCACTGGCAGACAGATCAATCATCGGGAGAAATATTACAGACGCTTTCCCCGGGCGGTTTCCAACCATGACAGTCTGATGTGTCCCATTCCATCCCGGCCTTGGAGTCTTCAGATACCACGACGAAAGCCAGAGAGTATCGAGACTAGCACTGGGATCCAGTGCAGTGAAGTCAGGAATACGATCGTATCTGATTTTTGAAAGAACACTGTCGTCACATCTGACATGAAGCACACGGAAATATGGCCACGAAATACGAATTTCTTGTTTGGTGATGAATGTGAAACACTAACGGTGGGACATAACTTGAATCTGATGTGATATTCGAATTCAACATACAAAACAAGTGCAGAAACATGTCTCCCATGAAGTAAATGCTAAGCTCTAGGATAACGGAAAATTTCCGCTAAAAACAACAATAAACAAACGGAAAACGCTAAAAAACACTTATTTTGCACCCCGCTGGGTTTCTCAACTTTTGATATGTTGTACAGTTTTTTTTTCTACAAGACGGTGTAAAAATCATTTCTGTTGCAATTTGTTTGCGGTCGAGTCCTATTTGACGCTAGATTGACTGTACTATTGGGAAAAAAGGCAATGTGTAAGTAATGAACTAGCAACTGAAAAATTTTGTAGTTTATTTTATCCAGAAAATTCTCAAAAAGATATTTTTCTAAAGTAGGTTCTAAACTTTATATTTGGCAATAAAAACTACTAAAAAAGTACAAAAGAAAAAAGTGTAGAAGCTGCTAAAAAAGTATAAAGAAAAAAAGAGTATAAAAGCTGCTAAAAAGGTATAAAGAAAAAAAGTATATAATATGCAAAAAAAGCAAAAAAGCTACCAAAAAAGTACAGAGAAAAAAAGTGTAAAAGTTGCTAAAAAAGTATAAAGAAAAAAAGTATGAAAGCTGCTAAAAAAATATAAAGAAAAAAAGTGTAAAAGCTGCTGAAAAAAGTATAAAGAACAAGAGTATAAAAGCTGCTAAAAATGTCTGAAGATTAAAAGTATAAAAGCAGCTAAAAATGTATAAAGAAAAAGTATAAAAGCTGCTAAAAAGTATAAAAAGAATATAAGAAAGAGGGAGCAAATAAAAGAGTATAAAAGAGGGAATGCGGAAAGTTTAAGCACCAACCTGTCCATGGGCATCGTTGAAGAATTTCCTATCGAATTTTATACTGATTGTCGTTGTTGTTTTTGCAAGTTGAACAGGTACGTGTGATGAAAGTGGTCGAGGTGGCGCCCAGATCGGCATACTTTCTTCCCACTCTGTGGCTGCACCATATCCTACTTTAGTGCGAGCTTGCATTCGGAAGATATACGTTTTGCCAGGAATAAGTTTAGTGATGACACCATATCCTTCGCCAGGTCCAAACTCTTTTGCAAACGACAAGTTGGACCCCTGCGTAGAATTTTTTTATATAATATAGTAAAAAAATAATAAAAATAAATAATAAACAATGAAAAAAATAATTATAATAAAATTATAAATAATTTAAAAAAATATTATAAGAAAATCTATAAATAATAATAATAAAAAAATAATAAATAATAATAATAAAATATAAATAATAATAAAAATTATAAATAATAATAAAAATTATAAATAATAATAAGACGATATAAACATATAATAATAAAATCACGTTATAAATAATATATACATTATATATAATAAAAAAATCAAACTAAAGATGATCATAAATGCATTCCAAAATATAATGTATGTTTACATCATCAGTTTGTATATCAGGTTATCTTGACCCGAAAAATCAATTTTCTGTATTTTAATTAGCAATTAATTAGCCTCAGCAGGGTACCCGGCTGATTGACCGTATTTCAAACAGTAGGCTGTACGAAAAATACGGTTCTATCCCGCTTTCTAGGGCTATAATGAGAGGAAGGTTGAGATGGCTTGGGCATGTTCTGCAGATGAAGGATGACAGATTGCCGACAATTGACCTTGTTGGTCAACCGTCAAGGGCTAAACGGAAAGCATGTCGTCTGCGGTTGGGTTGAGAGGATGTCATAAAGAAAGATTTAGGGCAAGTGGAAACTTCTTGGGAGGGTGCAAAGAGTGAGGCTTTGAATCTATTGGGATGGATGAGGAGCGTGCGTAGCTGTGTTGGCCTCAGGCGGCTTGGTGCTGCGATGAGTTATTAGTAGTAGTAGTGTTAGTAATTTCAATAGAACTTATCGCACATATTGGAGCTAAATTAGCCATATATTAAAAAAAAAAAAAAAAAAAAAAAAAAACAATTCAATAACACAATCATAAATCCCCCAAAAATGCTCCACAGCCTGTAAAACAAGACTATCAGAAATTAAACTGCTGATCATTTAAGCACATAAAATGCAAAAAAGAACACCTTCTCACAAAAATAGAGAACAGAAAGAAAAACAGACAAGAGAAGATATGACAGAAGGAAAGGGACTTCATTCAAATATGACACTGAAATCAGAAGCTTTATTACTGCACAGATAAAAAAAAAAAACACAGATAAAAAAAAAAAACAGATTATAAGAACAGAAGGTTAGAAATTAAAGCGTAGGAAATCAGCGACCAGAATTTTTAAACCATTTAACCTTTATATGACAAACTAGAAACAAACAATCAATAAACCGCGTATAAAAAAGACATTTGAGGATAAAAAAAATCCAAAATATAGAAATGAAAAAAAAAGAAAAAAAAAGATGATAAATGAGGACAGAAATTGAGGCCAGAATAATACCCAGTTCAAAATTTCCTGGCCAGCTTACTCTTTACTCCTTCCTCCTCCTTTACTTTGCCTTTACGCCTTTACTCCTCCTTACTCAAGGAGTAATTATAACCATGAAAGGACTCCAAATGTCTGAGATAAGACACAGACAACTTAAAGTGGTAAGTAATTGTAAAGTGGTAAGTAATTAAGTGGTGAGTAATTGTAAAGTGGTAAGTAATTCCAAAGTCCTTTAGTACCAAGTAGAAAAATTCATCTTCCGGTTTCTACCAAAAGTAAAATAAAGTACTTAAATTACCTTAAGACTGTATGTAATCCTATATCCCACTAGAATGCCGTTTTGATCATCAGAGGGTAACGCCCACTCAAATTTGATTTCTTGAGGCTGTACATCTACAGGCCTGAAATTAGTAACCTGGAAAAAATATCTGATTTCAGACATAGAACACTAAATCATTTCTGTTTAGAAATATAACATTTCTAAGAACTTGGCAGCATAATTGAATCCTATTTTAGGAGAAGTTCCAAATGACCATTTAAACCTATTAGTACAGGAAATAGATTTAATTTATTATGGGTGGTCCCAAAAATTATAACAGTTATTAAAATGTTTAATTGCATACGTCCAACCATAAACCTTTTTTTGAGATCATCTGGCCTATATGACATTTGCCAGCATTAAATTTAACAAACAATGTTTTAAAAATTTTAGTTAAAAATCAAATTGTTTAAAATGCTCAAAAATTAATATCGGTAAAGTTTACAGGGGACCAATTCACAAAAATAAAGTATCAGTTTTTTAAATGAAGATACAAAAAAGATATTTTCAAAAAATTGAGGGAAGGAGTCATTTTTTTTTTTCATTTGCTTCGATGAAAATATCAGGACAGGTATGTATATAAATCTAGAGGGGGAAACACCTAGGGTTGAATGTCCAATTGGCACCCCTGAAAACTGATTGAAGATGTACGAATGAAACTCTGGAATATAAGCAGTTTAGCAATAGGGTCCATAATGTTTCTGAAGTCGGACTTATGAAAATATAAAAGTCTGGCCTTTTTTTACTTTACTAATTCCTTTTAACTAGTCACTGGGTAATTCATTTTAAAAAAATGATACTTTTTGAAATGATATGACACTTCTTAAAATGAATAATTGAAATGATACTTCTGAAAAACGAAGTATTTTTAACAAATTGTCAGTTTATAGTTCATATTGTGTTTTGTACGTTTTAAATCAAGCCTAAAAAAACTCCATTTTATTACTCACACATTAAATTTTCTGTTTTAACTATGTACTGAATTTTTCTCAATATAGTAACTGGATATTAACAAAGAAGTATCATTTTTTTGAAAAGGGATTATCCAGTGACTAGTTAAAAGGAATTAGTAAAGTGAAAAAAGGCCATAAAAGTCCCACATAAAAGTCTGTTTTGACACTAAAACACTAAACCAGACGTTAAACATTAGAAGCAGACGCTAGAAGACATCATAACCAGATTTCTCGAGTGTTGGGTGTTTATATATATTTATCGGTCTATAATTACTATGATCCAATGGGTCTCATATATATGTATATATATATATATATATATATATATATATATATATATATATATATATATATATATATATATATATATATATATACGATATATAAACGAGGTCGAGGCCGAAGGCCTCGACCGAGTCCGTTGATTTTGAATTGAAGTTATCAAGTATTTTGGGCAATGGGTTGCATAGGTTGCATCAAGACTGGGCTGGGTAATTGTATACAGAGAAAAGTCAAGACAGATAGTCCAAGTAATTGAGAGGCAAATGTTTAAATGGCTGGGGCACGGGTAAATGACAGGAGTATGCATGACTCTCTTATTGAACACATACTTGTCAGGTTAGTTTTTGGAAAGGCATTCCTGCCTAGAGTCTTAGGCATGCTGATCAAGAATTTAAAAAAGAGGCAAACAAGGCACACCCGCCTATGGTTTTAAGAAAGTTGACCAAGAATTTATATATATGTAGACATATATATATATATATATATATATATATATATATATATATATATATATATATATATATATATATATATATATATATATATATATATATATATATATATACATATATATATATATATATATATATATATATATATATATATATATATATATATATATATATATATATATATATATATATGTCTACATATATATGAGACCCAGCGGATCACAGTAATTATCGACCGATATCTTTAGTACCAAGTCTTACCAAAATATTAGAAAGAATACTAGATGCTAAATTAGCTCAATGGTTAGAAAAATATAGGATTTTGAAGGAGGAGCAGGCAGGATTTCGAGATGGATATAATGCTATTGATAGGGTCTTAGTCCTACAGGCGCATGTAGAGAAATATGCAAAAGGTAAGAATAGGTTGTACGTTGCATTTTTGAATCTAGAAAAGGCCTTCGACAGTATTGATAGGATTTTCCTGTGCTTAGAACTGTTAAGGGTAAGCTTACCAAGACGTTTCGTTAGGATATTAGCTGATATGCATAGAAAAAAATTCTGTATAGTTAAAGTTTTTGGGAAGTGATTATCGTCGCCGCTCGATATTAGGAAAGCAGTAAAACGGGGTAGTAGTGTTTCGCCTAGGTTGTTTACGTTGTATATAAATGATATTGTTGACCATTTTAAAAAGGTATGGGCCCCAACGGTGTCACTAGGGAACCTGACATTATCTCTGTTGCTTTTTGCTGATGATGCGGTGTTAATAGGCAAGTCACCAGAGGAGCTCCAAATATTATTGAGTATATTAGAAGAATATTTAGATAGAAAGAAACTAGTGTTGAATATTAAAAAGACTGAGATTGTGGTTTTTAGAGGAATTCACGTGAATAATGATGATCAAAAAGTAGAATTTTATTATAAAGGTGAAAATGTAAAAGAGACCGAAAATTTTAAATATTTGGGAGCAACACTTTCAGAAAATGGAGGATGGAAAGAGCATGTAAAAGAGATGATTAAGAGAGGAAAAGCAGTTTCAGCTGCCATTTTACGTAATTCAAGGCTTTCAAGTATAAATGATCTAAAAATGCATAAATATGTTTTTAATTCTAAAGTTTTGCCTACTATCAATTACGGAGCTGAACTCTGGGGGCATGACCCGGCACCACAATTGGAATCATTTCAGCTGAAACACTTTAAGAGATTAATTGGTCTTCACTTAACGACCCACAATCAGGCAATAAAAGGTGACCTAGGTATATTTTCGCTGAGAATGAGTAGATTAGCACAGATGATCCGGTACTGGCTAAAAGTTCTAAGTCTGCCAGAAGATAGGTTAGCAAAAGCAGCTTATGTGGAGATGCTATGGTCAAAACGTAAAAGATCGTGGCCGTATCAAATAAAAAATGTTTTAGATGGATTGGGATTATCATATATTAGGTATGAGAGGCTAAGACCCTCAGATCAGGGTGAGCTGTTTTTTGGCTATGTTTATAGAAAGAATAAAAGACCCGGAAGTCCAAATGTGGACCCAGGCAGTTAAAACATCTGAAAAATTGAAGTTTCATTACCATGTAAAAGAGATATTAGGATTCGAATATTATTTTAAACTAGGATTACTGGGGGAGACATTGAGGACTTGGTTTCGGATCCGAGCGAATTGCCTGCCACTAAACAATAGAAAGAGTATTTGACAGAAAAAGGGTGGCCCCAGATGCAGATGCGGATTACTCTTGCCCCAGATGTAACCTAGGTATTGAGGATGTGGCCCCTATTCTCGCCGAGTGTCAGCAACTTTTATATTAAGGGAAATGTATTTTGCGGGTGGTAACTTGGAGTTCCCGGGGATCCTGAAAACGACTGTAAAAATGACAATCAGGCAGTTATGTAATTATGTATAGTATATATATATATATATATATATATATATATATATATATATATATATATATATATAATATATATATATATAGCTTAGGCAACGAATAGGTACTATTTGAAAGATAAAAATGGCTTCAATCGATTGTTTTGCCTGTTATTTCAAGCAAATTTATGGTAATATGTCAATTTTAAATTCTTGGTCAACCTTCTTAAGACCATAGGCGTGTCTGCCTTGTTTGCCTCTTTTTTAAATTCTTGATCAGCATGCCTAAGACTCTAGGCAGGCATGCCTTTCCAAAAACTAACCTGACAAGTTTGTGTCCAATAAGAGAGTCATTCATACTCCTGCCATTTACCCGTGCCCCAGCCATTTAAACATTTGCCTCTCAATTACTTGGACTATCTGTCTTGGCTTTTCTCTGTCTACAATTACCCAGCCCAGTCTTGATGCAACCTATTGCCCAAAATACTTGATAACTTCAATTCAAGTGAAGCTTCGAATAAATTGAAACGGAGGAGCGTGTGCAGCTATGATGACTTTCGATGGATTGGTGCTGCTGAGAGTAGTTAGTAGCTGTAGTACTAGTAGCATTTCCTTTAAACTGGTGGCAGCGTAGTCCCCACCCCCCCCCCAAAAAAAAATCTGCTCTTGTGATGGAAACACCTTTTGCCCACTACCGTTCGTTTCCTAGTTGCAGTTCGTAGTCTTAGCTGATTCGTCAGAGTTCGGCCTTTTTTTCATTTTACTAACTCCTTTTAACTAGTCACTGGATAATCCCTTTTCAAAAAAATGATACTTCTTTGTAAAAAAAAAAAAAAATCATTTTATTAATCACACTTTACATTATCTGTTTTAACTAAGCATTGAATTTTCCTCAATATAGTAACTGGGTTTAAACAAAGAAGTATCATTTTTTTGAAAAGGGATTATCCAGTGACTAGTTAAAAGGAGTTAGTAAAGTGAAAAAAAGGCCGAACTCTGACGAATCAGCTAAGACTACGAACTGCAACTAGGAAACAAACGGTAGTGGGCAAAAGGTGTTTCCATCACAAGAGCAGATTTTTTTTGGGGGGAGGGGGTGGGGACTACGCTGCCACCAGTTTAAAGGAAATGCTACTAGTACTACAGCTACTAACTACTCTCAGCAGCACCAATCCATCGAAAGTCATCATAGCTGCACACGCTCCTCCGTTTCAATTTATTCGAAGCTTCACTCTCAACCAACTCTCATCAAGTTCCAACTTCCTTTCAATCCTTCATTATCACCTCTTCACCCCCCCACCCTCATCCAATTTACGGCCGACATGCTTTTCGTTTGGCCCAATATGGATGACCAAACCTTTTTTTTTTTTTTAAATCTAGATAGAAATTAAAGTAAAAATGTTGAAACTAAATAGAAATTAAAACGACTCACTTTCCCAGGCGTAGATTCTAACGTAGTGAAAGACTCCGAAACAGGAACCGACTTCCTCAAAACATTGTTATTCGCTCCTGAACGGACAACAATGGTAAAGGTATAGTTCTTGTGCGGTTTCAAACTAGTAAATGAAATAGAATCCTCCGTAGTGATTGACTGGTAGAGTCTTTCGTCATTATACTGAACTTCAAACGCATCATAATCACCGGGTGGAATATCCCAAGTTATTGTAATCTCAGTGTCTTCAATTTTTGTGGCTCTGATGATGGTAATAGGTTCTGGATCTGCAAACAGACAAAATGTAAGAATTAGCCCCCAGTTAGGTCAGTACGCGAGGGATGGGAGAAGGGAATCCCCTCAAGTCGACTTTTATACAATTCTCCCAATAAGTTCTTGCATTTTCCATTCAATTCGATCATTTTTGGAGTTGTTTTTCAAATTCCTCTCCCCCTTTTATAAGTTATTACATATGTGTTTGCCAGTGATGCCATTAAAAAAAAAAAAATCCTTTTGCAACTGCATATTACCGGTTTTCATTATTCAGTATTATTCAAGTACTGACTTCACAAGAATCTGCAGAATTTTCGGCTTGTTTTCAGAATTCTGTGAATGAAAAGCGGGGACACAGATATCTATGTACATGTGTTTTGAAAGTTTCACTTATATTATAACTCTCAAAATGGTTTTTAAGCTACAATTTTAAAATTTGTCAAAAAAGGGGTGAGGGGATTCACCACCTTTCTGCCCCCTCCCCGCTCAATTTCTTTCTCTGTGCAGAGAAGCATATGGATATAACCCGTCATAATACAGGGTGTCCACAAAGTCTAGATACATACAAATTTTATTTTTCATAGAACACAACCATTCTTTTTAATTATAATGTTTATGGGATCGCTGTCAATTTCAGTATACTGACTGATAATGCGTTCTTTCAAATGGTTTAAATTGGCAATCTTAATTGAGTAAACTTTCTCTTTTAACATATCCTAGATAAAGAATGAAGTGAACGAGAGGATCACCCCAAATAACATCTTATTCCGACCCTCTGAGGAGAAGTGCCATTCAGCCAATCTCTAACATTTGTGGCAAAATTGGCAGGGGCTCCAGCCTGCTGAAACCAGTCTGAAAGTCCTTCGTCTAGGTGCTCAATTTGAGGCATTATTTTGTCTCTCAACATGCTCAAATAATTCTCACACACTATATGTTTATCAAAGAGGAAGGGTCCTAGCCAGGGCCGTATCCAGGATTTTTTTTTTGGGGGGGGGGGGGAGAAGGGTACACAAGAAACGTCAAAAATGCATACAAAACTTAATGGTATCCATTTTTGTGACGTTTTTGCAAGTCAAATAAACATTTCGGGGGGGGGGGAGGATTCAAACCCCCTACCCCTCCCTCTATGGATACGGCCTTGGTCATAGCACATGAGCTTTTCACAAAACACACCATACCATCAGCTTTTGGCAGCCTTGCTGTTTGGATGGAATCCTTCACTGTGGATTGTCTTGAGACCTGTATTGACATGTATGAGACATGTATCCAGACTTTGTGGACACCCTGTAGAAATTGAGCCACCCAGGGTGGGATCAAAAATATCTGCCATGTTCGAAGCTAAATCGGACAAACATTTCTTTAATCGAAACTTTATATAATACACATATGATTTCATGAAATTTGCACGTGAATGATTTCAGGTCATTGAAGTTTTTTTATTCCTAAATTCGCGGTGCCAGGTATTATTTAATATCTGATTTGCCACTAGTCTTTTGTTGAGGCTTTAGATGGTTATTGAATCTTCTTTTGAAAGAATCAGCAGAAAAACTTTAAGGGATAACTTCCCCAGAAAGACCATTCCCGGTCGAAGTGCAACGTCGAATGAAGCTATTCTTCAAATATTCTGTTCTCCACGTGCCAACCTCACGATAATTGGATCAAGCTGTGTACCTTCGTGTCTGTCTTTTCGGTTGGACGATGGGAAGCAAAATATGAGACAGCTCTAGAGAAGGAGGGAAAGATAAAAAACTTCGTTTAGGAGGATTTGATACCTTAAACATTATTTTGTGAGCCTCAACGTCGGCTGACAGTCTCAAAGCCAAAGGTGCCATTAACGAATTCTCTCAGGGGACTACTTATCATTGAAACCTATGACAGTTATTCAACTATGAAACTTGATAGAAAAGACAATGGAATTATGTCGGCAAAGTTTTCAATCAAAGCAGGTTGCACCACAGACAATTCAAAGAGCTGTCAAGTTGATTAAATGACATTTCTTCTGAGGTTATTTTTGGCATTTTCCCAGCAAGTACACTAGAATGTTTTTAGCAGGCACGTGCGCAGGAATTTGTTTCGGGGGGGGGGGGCAAATCCTTCAAACCCATTATTCTGTGAGAAAAATCAGAAAATTATGGGAAAATGAAAAAATTCGTGAGATTTCGGGGGGCCCGGGCCCGGAGGCCCCCCCCCTGCGTACGTCCCTGGTTTTTAGACACAACCCTTTCCTGAATTTAAAATAAATTCTCCTCCGTTTCATCGATAAAACAAAATTTACACTTCCTAATAATATAAGTTTCCCTAAAATTAAATATCTCTATCTCCTGCACAAAACAAGAAAAGTTACAAGGTTTTTCTAAGATTCCAGGGAAAGTAGATGTCAGCTTTAAGCTTTCTGCCGTTTATTCGGATCTCTTATCCATGTTCTAAAAGTTATGTCAAGACCATTCAACCAATTTTAAATAGTTAGGCCACACAAACAAAAAAAGTTTATAATAGACAAGATAGGATGATTCTTTATGGTATCGAATCCCCTTAAAAACATAAATATTGTCGTCTTCACGGCTAAACAACGTAATTCAGACTGTCGTAAGAGCTCTAAAAGTTATGGCAGCTTTTAGATGTCGGCTTTTAGTTTTCTGCCAATTATTCGGATCTCTTATCCAAGTTCTAAAAGTTATGGCAAGACCACCCAACCAATTTTAAATAGTTAGGCCACACAAACTAAAAAATTTTATAATGGACTAGATAGGGTGATTCTTTATGGTATCGAACCCCCTTAAAAACATAAATATTGTCGTCTTCACGGCTAAACAACGTAATTCAGACTGTCGTAAGAGCTCTAAAAGTTATGGCAGCTTTTAGATGTCGGCTTTTACTTTTCTGCCTATTATTCGGATCTCTTATCCAAGTTCTAAAAGTTCTAAAACATAAATATTCAAGTTCTAAAAGTATCGAATCCCCTTAAAAACATAAATATTGTCGTCTTCAAGGCTAAACAACGTAATTCAGACTCTGGTAAGAGCTCTAAAAGTTATGGCAGCTTTTAGATGTCGGCTTTTAGTTTTCTGCCAATTATTCGGATCTCTTATCCAAGTTCGAAAAGTTATCGCAAGACTACGCAACCAATTTCAAACAGTTTGGCCACACAAACTATATAAGTTAAAAAAGTGGTTTCGAATCCCCTTAGAAAAATAAATATTGTCGTCTTCAAGGTCAAACAACGTAATCCAGACTGCCGTAAGAACGAGAAGAAGAGTAGGGGAGATAAGAATTAGGAGAAGCGCAGAAAGTGAGAGAGGGAGAAAGGGAGAGGGGGAGAGAGGGAGAAAGGGAGAAGCGCAGAAAGCTCTCCAAGGGAGAGAGAAAATTAGTTTTTTAAGCTTCCCGCAGGAACAGCCAGGGTTTGATGATTTAGATGAGAAGAAAATCTCGCTAAAATGTATAGCTAAATATTGTCGTTTTACTTTTGTATATGGTATATAAAAATCATTTTATGCATCTTTGAGCGAGAGATAAAAGAAAATAGCCGCAGCTAAGTCATCCTGGATGAACGTCCACTAGAGGAATCCTTATGGTCGGACTTATTTTCGAAAGCGAAATATGTTAAAATCGAAAACTGAAACTCAGAAATCAAAATCATTTTGTCCTGAGTACAGCGAGATAAAATAAACAAATAAAAAAAAAAAAATGGTATACCAATCTTTTATATTTCACAGGAACGAAAACAAGATGGTAGAGAAGGATTTTTCAATACGGTTTTTATTTTCATAAGAAAAAAAGTTTTTCAAATTTTAGAATTAGCATTAGTAGGCTACATCGCTCGCAAGAATTAAAATTGATTAATCTTTCTTGTGATTTTGATATTTACATTCTATGTTTGCTGATATACTACTCGTACTGATATTGTACGTTTTCAGAAGTAACTATTAATATTTATGGCTAGGATCAGGCCACTCTATGTGGCCTGATCAGTCGGGATAAGGGGCCAGGCCACTCTATGCAGTCCACACATCCGGCTGAGTTCTAGCTAGTACACTGGATAGAAGGCGGTTCACCAAAAATTACCCCGCAGGGTCTTTCTTCTTGTAGGTCTTCTTTGTCTTTCACCAAAATAAAAGATGAGATTGGATCAGCGGCGGATCCAGGGGAGGGGCGAGGGGGGCGCGCTCCCCCCTAATAGTCCATAGTAGTGTAACTTACTTAATTAACGCAAGTTTGCGTTAATTAAACTTGCTCCTAACGCAAGTTTGTCTGATCAACCTATTTTGCCCCCCCCCCCTAAAAAATCTGGATCCGCCACTGGATTAAGACAGTTAAAAAATTAATTAACTAATGACAGATTAACTCGATAAGGTATATCTAAGTATTTTCATATTACATGTTAAACCATACACTCAGGTAGTGTGGTTTTTCAGAAGAAGTTTAAACGTCCAAAATGTCAATGTGGTAATACAAAATATCAAATTTTCGACAGTTTTAACTTTTTTTATTTAAAGATTTAATTGTAAATATGGCTAATGATAAAAAATATATTTAAAAAAGAGATTAATAGTAAGTTAATATTATAACTAATGCATAAAACTACTATTCAAATAGAATAAAACAATTATGATAATGCTCAAGCAGCTTCTCTTGTCAAGGATTAGGATTAGTACTTGCATCCCCTTAACCGTCCAAACTATTATATTATAAAGTCAAAATCCGCTGACTTAGATATCGAATATAAATAAATTGACATATTATTATTAAATAGTATCAATAAAATTACATTAGTAGTTTTTATTATTATAATATTAATTACAAACCAGATATATAATTATACAAAATTTATATTTATAAATAGAAAATATTAAATTTAATATTGATATAATAAATTGTAGAAATTAACTTATCAATATACTTACGCAACCTCTCCTGTCGATGAAGAGGTTTACTTGTAACACCTCCTGAAACCGTCCAAATTGTTATATTATAAAGTCGCCCTGGGACAAGCTGTTCAAACACAACCTTACGCTCCATGTCATCAGCTGATTTTTCCTTAGCCGGAATTCCAGGATCGGAGAGAAGAAATCGGTAACTGTCGAACTTGGATATGCTAGATGGTGTTGCTGTATATACTACCGTCAGGCTATTTTCTTCACGATTGTTTGCAATAGATACGACAGAAGTCATTAATGGCACTGAAAAATAGAACCAATTAGGATTAATTTGTGGGAGTAGCTAGAATAGTTAGTTGCCTTTCAATCACTGTTTATTCTAATTGGCAAACGAACTAAGATTATAAACAAAAGAAAGAACTGTTATAAACATTGTCATGTGCCTTACAATATGTTTGCGGTACTTATCTGTTATAGCGCCTATGTTAAGTTCTTCATCTAAGTAGAACCTGTTTCACTGACTAATCATAATAAAATATGATGAAAATATAATACTTAAGAGGCAAATTTGGGCTATATATTTGCACATTAGGTGGGGAGGGGGGGGGGAGGTGGTAAAGTGTAGCGGGTCTGCAGGCAAAATGAGTTAGGTGCAATTATTCCAAATATTATAAAGTAAAAATTGTTTTCTAACTTCACACAGTCCTAATACTTTACCCACCCCTCCCCCCTAATTTGGAAATATAAAGCCCATATTATATATTTCCCATCTATTCTGTCACTTGTCTTTTTCTTGTCTCACGCTTAGCTGAAAGAAACTGACGAAGAAACCGGTTCTACAGTGCGTTAATGGATGAAGAACTTTACGCAGGCGCTATAACAGATAAGTACCTCTTTGCCTTCATATAGAATCAGAATCATACATTTAAAAACAGCTTTTGTAGCCTTTGATAACAATCGCCAACTAAATATCACTATCTTTTACAATCCTAAAGATATGGGATTTTATCGAAGGCTTTAAATGCCGCAAATGAATTGTTAAACTGGTTATTTCTGCAAGGCACTGACACTAATTTGTTCTTGTTCCCAGTGTTAACTACTGAGTTGG
The DNA here is from genome assembly GCF_049724085.1 of Artemia sp. Qi Xiang Cuo. Taxonomy (NCBI): domain Eukaryota; kingdom Metazoa; phylum Arthropoda; class Branchiopoda; order Anostraca; family Artemiidae; genus Artemia; species Artemia sp. Qi Xiang Cuo. The sequence goes on from NC_142814.1 coordinate 9,531,039, forward strand.
CTACAAGGGGTAGAAAACGTCGGGGTTGGGGATTAGCAAGGCGAAATTGCGCGAGCCGCAAAATTAGCAGAAAACGTTGATCTCTAAGACATTTCCTATATAATATGTTTTTTTGAGAAAATAAATTGTTTTAGAGGTTAATTTTGAAGTAATTAGTAAAATCAACAAATGTAGTCGATTAATGTGTGCATATAAGTCCCTGCCATTATTTTATTTTTTTTTTTGAAGATTGAAAGTTTATTGGTGAAAAACTGGTTACAAGTCAATGTTCAAAGTATTCTCCATCGCTATCCACAACTTCTTCCCATCTTTCTGGCAATTCACGGACATCTCTGAACAACTCAATCGGTTTGGCTGCTTTCCCTTCTTAGAACTCCATCTATCGTTGCTAACTTCAAGTAACGAAAGTATCCAAATACAGGAAAGGAAGCAAGGCATGAGCGCACACACGAGGAAATCTTAGAGCACTAACATAGTCTCAGCGAATCTCAAGGCAAAATACATTGTTTGGACCCTCTACACCACTTTGTCGACGATTCAGTAACCGAAGTAGCTATATGAAAGAAAGAAAATCCTATAATTGCTTCCACACCTCTTCAATTGATCCAATTTTTAACTTCATCATAATTGGAGAAGTACTGGTCTACCAGGTCATACTGCATTGACCTAAAGATATAGTAATCAGAAGAAACAATTCCTGGGCTATATGGGGGGTCAAATAAGACTTCTATTTCAGCGTTTCTAACTATGTTTTAATGGACGCTAAAACGTGTGGCCGAGCATTGTCATGTTGCAAAATGGGCGTTTTTTTTTTGCAATGCTCGGCTCAAACATATCAGTCCCGATGATAATTTCATGATCATTGCAGCATTCTTCTCGTTCGCTTTACCCCTTTTTAGAACTCCTTCTACCATTGATAACTTCAGGTAATGGAAGTATCAAAAACAGTAAAGGAAGCAAAGCATGAGCGTAAACATGAGGTAATCTTAGCACTAACATATTCTCAGCGAATTTTCAAGGCAAAATATCTTGTTTGGACCCTCTACACCACTTTGTTGACGACTCAGCAACCGAAGTATCTACATCAAAGAAAGATGACCCTATAATTACTTGCACACTCTTCAATCACTCAACCAATCCCTTAAGGTAAGTGGTTAATGATTAGGAAGTTTAGTTGGTTAAGTAAGCTGAAGTTGATTAATGCTTAGGAAGTCAACTTTAATATAACAACAAACGTGTCCCCTATCTCCGGGTCAGAGAACTCACTCCACCATCGTGACTTTATTTTCAAAAATAAACCCACCCAGAGAGTTGATGTACTTCATCTCTAGGTAATTCATTTCTCAGCAAACTTTTCTTACCAAGATCCAATCTTTCTAATCTAGAAAGCAGTAAGTGATTCTTTGCTCCAGAAGCCTCCCTACTTCTAGCTCAACTCTTTTTCTTTATAAGCCCTGCATTAGATATTTTTAAGATTCGGCTGCTCGCTTTATGGTGGGGCACCCAAAACTCACTTGGCACCATCCAAAGAAGCCTGAAAGAGATGATAGGCCTGAAGTTGGGAAGACGGTGGCAACACCAATAAGGGATTTTTAGCCTACGTAAGCAGATGTAAGCAGACGACGTTATAGAAAGTATTTATAGAGAAATACAGATACAGTAGGTATAGAGAAATGTAGAAATATTTACAGAAATATAGATATACGATATAGAGAAAAAAAAAAGTTTCTCACTTGTCCGAGTGTCAATAGTAACCTTTTGGCTGGGAACATCATGGGCTATTGTCAGAAGTTCAAAAGTGTATAACTCGCCCGGTGTTAAACCATCAATAGACGCTGAAGTGGCGCTACCATCTATTTCCTATAAATAAGTTTAATTAATAAACTATTTAATGCAAAAAATGTAGATGGCGAAACACAATCATGAGTAAGATGTTTGTACTCGATGGGATCTGTTGCAAGCTGTCCAAGCATATTAGAAATTGTTTTACATTATTAAATTTGCTTCCTTCTTCTTTTTTTCTGGCCCATGAAGAAAGAGTGAGAAAGAGAAGAGTGACCCATGGTTTCACTATAGACATATATATTTCGTATTCATTCTGGGGTTAAGTGCTCAGGGCCTGTTAATCCATCGGTGTTAATCCATCGCAGTTATTCTTGGATCAACATGCATAACTTGCTGTAAGACATACAATAATGCGCTAAAGTGATTTAGGAAACAAAAAGCAGATACGGGGTTCCTACATCTCTTTAACACGAAACTTCACAAAATTCTTCGGTAATACCTAGTTTATAATTAAATTATCACTAAACTGAATTGGTTTAGCAAATGCCATAAACTTCAAAAATTTCCCCTTTAACCTCACCACTGAGTTTCCTATCAGTTGGCCAAACCCTTTGATACAACACATAAATATTTAACATTAACAGCCTTATTGACTAAAGTTACTAGTTAATTAACTTATAATATTTAACTTTAAAAATTTAGTTTATTAAAAATAAAGAATACGGCAGTGGACTTTACAGTCTATACCGGCGATGCTGATCCCCATTTCTCGGCCCTTCAGACAGGAAATGCAACGGGGGTTTCAGGACCAACCATCCTGTACTTTCGCATACCCTTCCTGTTTACCATCCCGAGATTTCTCTAGGTACCCATTTAGAGCTGAGTCGACTCTGGCTGAGCTTACAGAGTCACACCACTTACCCCCGTCCCAAACCAAATAATTGGCTACACTAGGATTCGAACCCTCGCCCTCTCGGACAAAAAATCCTAAATCAAGAGGTTGGTATATAAATTTTAATAATCGATTGACTGAACTTCATTAAATAATTAAAAATTCCTAAGAGAGTAAATAATTTCTTAGACCATTATTCAGACTTTTTACAGTGATTTCAGTATTTTGGAGGTTATTAAGATATCTCATGACCAAAGTGATATTATACGAGAGACAATCTGGTTACCAGAGACGATCTTTTGTCATTTCTGTCTCATTATTCAGGCTATTTACAGTGAATGCAGTATTTTGGAGGTTATTAAGAAATGAGTTTTTTTTTCTGGTTTATATGTTGCGTTTAACTTAGTTTAACTTTTTTTCCTGTTGATAAAGGCTCCAGGACGGGGAACCGAAATATTCGGATTTTTATTATTTAAAGTTTGTTGCTGTTGTTTGTTCCACTGTTATATGTTCCTACTTTTATATGTTCTTTGTTCCCTCTCTGTTATATGTTCCATGTTCTCCGTTATATGTTCTATGTTCACTGTTATATGTTCCACTGTTATATTTATATTTAAACTATATCCGTTTTCTCTCTCTAAAATTCACGAGGGAGCATAACCAGCTTAATTAACCTGTTGATAGGAAAGCCAAATTTAGACTAATATGTTTTCCCTTGATTTTAATGTCACGCTTGCAATGCAGAAGCGAAGAATTTAAAAAGTCAAGAAGTCCGTTGGGAAATTTGTCTCAACACTAATTTGTCCCTAAGTAATACTACATATTTCAGGTTAGGTTAGGTTCGTTGTTTCCAGCAATCTTGACTAAGTCAAGAAGTCCGTTGGGAAATTTGTCTCAACACTAATTTGTCCCTAAGTAATACTACATATTTCATATAAACCGAATAAATAAACCTTGAACGCAACGAACGTATGGCCATTAGAAGAAAAAGAAGACGAATAATCCAAAGAATATTTCACATCAATACAGCAATGCATTTTCTGTACAATTTCGTCACAAATACAGTGAAAATTCATACTAAGAGCTATTTTTGGAGCTTTTCACGGAGAAGGCTCGCTTTGTGAGCCTAGAATCGGCCTCCCTGATGGAAAGGCACACATTTGAGTCATAGAAACTTATTTTCTTTGAAAGTCATATTTCAAGTCCTTGTCTTCAAAAAGGTGACTTGAAATGATTTTTAATCCTTAAAACTTGTGTCTGGTCCCACTCCAGTGTCGAAAAAGGAAAAATAGTTTTCAAAATACTTCCCAAGGACGCCTAATTTCGTGAAATATTCGTTGTGTTGTTCATCTTCTTCTTTTTCTTCATAATGGCCATACAGTCGTTGTTTTCAAAATGCACTCCTTTGGTTTTATCATTGTAGGCCAGTTTGGCTTTAGATCTTTTATTCGTTTTGGTATTTCTAAGCCAGATTCATCGTACAGATAGGAAGACTACTGAAAAATTATTTAATTTCAACTAACCTTAATTCTTCTATTGGGTGTGAACGCAGAATGTTTTTCATACCAGAACAGACGGTAGGTGTCAACCCGTCCAGCTGGTCGCATCCATTCCAGAGTTATATTTTCGGAATCCAAAATAGGTAGCAATCGAAGAATTGGATTTGGCTCTAAAATAAACCAAAGATAACGTGTTTTATATAATTCAAGTACCAAGGTCAGTGAAATGACATCTGATTGTTTGACATGGTTACGTAGAAACTTATATGGCCATGCTTAGAAAATTAAGCAAAACCAGGAATTCATTTTTTTAACAAAAAAGACAGGTACTGGTATGATATACCCCCTACATAATATTTTTCTAATATGTTTCTGTGACGCTCAATTCTAATAAAATGTACTAAAATTAAGATAAATTGTTACGCTCTAGAAACAAATTTGGGGTATATATTTGGACATTAAGGGGGGAGGGTATAAAGTACAACGGGTCTGCATGTCTGATTTGTTAGGTCAATTATTCTGCATATTTTGAGTAAGAATTGTTTTCTAATTTCACACAGTCCAAATACTTTACCCCACCCCCCAATGTGCAAATATATAGCCCAAATTATATGTTCTCCATCTATTCTGTCACTTCTCTTTGTCTTGTTTCACGCTAAGCTGAAAGAAACTAACGAAAAAAAAACAATTCTATAATGTGTCAATGAATGAACAACTTGAGCTGTAGGGGGTTTATCATACAAGTACCAAAAGACCTTCATATGAAGACATTGGCCTAAAAATTTCAGGTTTTTAAAACAAACAAAAGAAAAATTCTAAAAATTACGATTTTGGCACTGAGGGTGCGCAGACTTCAAACTAAAAGTACAAGAGATTACTTTATATGACAAGATCATTATATTTCATCATTTTTAAATATTTTGACAAGGAGAACCGAAATAATAAGCCCAAATTGGATTTTATTCCAAAGTGGAATATTTCTACTACTTCTAGTATATTTCAGAATATTTCCAGCGAGAGAAAATTTTGGATAGGAGCATATTGCATGAGACGCAGTACATAAAAGTTGCTTTCTGTGTGCATAATTACTGCAATGAAAAATTTTCAAATGAAGCAAGTTTCACAAAACCGTGTGAATTTGACGAAAAACAATATCCAAACTTGGATGTGTTTACACTAAGTCTAATTTTTTTTTCAAACTAATACTAGCTGGCATAGGTAAAGCCTCGCCAAGTGCGGCACATAAGCTATTCAGCGGGTGCGAAAGCAACACTTTGACTGCCTAATCATCAAAATTCAAACTCACTGCAGCACCGAGCCGCCTCAGCTGCACACGCTCCTATCCATCCCAATCTATTTAAAAATTCCAAAGAAATTCTTATATCCCTTAAATCTTTTCTTACGACATCCTCCCATTCCATTCTTGGACATCATTCCATCCCATGCTAGAATATAATTCTTAGAATGACAGCCTGTAAAACCTCTAGTTTAGGGTCTTAGACTACAAAAAATCAATTGGCTATCTCAGAATAGCACTTTCTTCCAGAAATTCTGGAAATTCTCCAGAATTGCAGGCCTATATCTCCAGAAAGACATTTCACGGTAGAAAACAGTACAGACACGGTCCGCTTCTTTTCATGAAAAGGGCGGAAAATATTTTTATTTCAGTTCATATATGATTTCAGTTATTATTTCAGTTCATATTTATTTCAGTTCATATATATATAGTTCATATATGGGCCCCTTAGAATATTTTGCGAATAATGGTTTGATATGAACACCCATAATAAGTAAACAAATAAATAAAAAAGCCAGAAAAACACACAACAAAAAGCCAGAAACAAAAGGAGATACACCAGCGCTAAAATGTTATTTTCTTTGTTACTCAAGGTGGGGTTCTATAAATCTCCAATTAAGGGTTTTCATTAATAATGATAATAATGAAATTATTTCTATTCAGACTTGACGTCATTTTTTAGGATTTTGGACCTTTTTACTACTGTTTAATTCAATCTGAGTGAAAATTACTATTTCCAAAAAAATATTACATAGGAAATACACGTAACCGAAAACGGTTCTCTTTAAAAATCCTTTTTTTGAGCTTCGGCTACGATAAGCCATGATTCACTCTTTACTAGGTTGCAGCTGATAAACTTTTTCAGAGCTTAAGCAACTGAAAAAAAAATTGAAACGACAGCCCCTACATGGATTTACATCTTTTATATTTTACATAAAAAATATGGCCCGTTGAAAAAAAAGAAGTAAAAATGGAACAAGTGAAGACCCCTTTCTCAAAAGGAAATTTTTGGTTTTGGATGAAAGCCACTTACTCAGGGTGTATTCCAAAATTTGAGGAGATGGACTTTCCACTAAGTAGCTCCGAGTGTTGACAGCAAATATATACCTCTCTCCTGGGGTCAAGTCATTCAATTCAATTGAATTGCTTATTGTTATTTCTTTCTTTACAGGTAATGAGCTTTCTGCTACATGATATCTATAATTGATTAATATCCAATCAATCAATTTATCAATAAAAAATGTGTAATAAAAGTACAGGATACAACAAGGCTCCAACATAATCGCAGAGAGACAACATTATAAAAGAGAGTAAAAGCAAAAAGACCAAAAACTGAAACACGAAGACAAAAAAAGGACAAAAAACAAGCTATAATAAACGGCAAACCTCCGAAAAATGTATTATTACAAATTTTTATTTTACTTAATTTATTAATTTTACTACTTTAATTGATTAAGAAATTAACTAGTTTAAATAATTAAAATAATTTGAATTAATTACTATTTTTTCAATTTCGTTAAAATTAAATTAATATTTTATTATTTTTATAAACAAAAAAAAAATATTAAATTTTCTATTAAAAGAAAACAAATATTGCCATTTATTCTACAACAGGGCTACGGAAGAAAATGGGCGAGCCAAATCAGGCGAGTGACATACTACTAAACAATGTTTAATATCGCCGTAATTTTTTTAATAGTATCCTTCTTTCTGAATAACAGCTGAATACCGTCTTTTAATACCGTCACATTTTCTTATATAAAATGATTGGGACAAATATTACACTCAACCTCAACTATAATAATAATAATTCATTTTTAACTCATTATAAACAAAAAAGTGGAAGGATGAATTACAAAAAGACAAGAGACGAAAATAAAACAAGAACAAAACAAAAGACCATGAAATGGCTAGAGAGACTTTGATCTTACTATTTTTAGTATTATTATATTTTCTAATATCATCCTGATGTTGCTTCTTATCTCAAGTAGTTTAAGAGTCATAGAGTATAGAAGGCGAGCCGAATCATGAAGGGTGTTTCAAACAATGTGACACGCAATTAAAGGGTTAAAACTTGCTATTAAATAAAAAGTAAGACAAGTTTCACTGTTATTTGAATTGCAAAGATGATAAGAAAAATGTATCAGGGACTACTGGAGTATATCTGAGGGCGTTAGGAACATCGCCATGGAGGTGAGAGAACTACAACAAAGTAATACTTTATGGGGTTAAAGGAGGGAGAAAAAGTGAAAGAGAGAAAGAAACAGAGAGAGAAAGATAGAAAAAAAGAGAGAAAGAAAGAGAAAGAGAGAAAGAAAAAGAGCGAAGAGAGAAAGAGAGAGAGAGAGAGAGAGAGAGAGAGAGAGACTGGGGAGCAGGCGGGGAGATAAAGAATGAAGTAGAACACTTCAGTGTTCAACAAAGAAATGAATGTTTTTCGTAATTGGTTTACATGCAAAAAAAATCTAGTTAAGAACATCTAAAAGATAGAAAAGGAAGTTCAAATGTATAAAAAGTTCCCTTCACTTACTTAATTATATAATTTGTAAACAGTGAAGCAGCAGGCGGGACCCAGGTAAGTGTCATGCTATTATTTGATGCTCGCTGTATCGTAACGTTTCGGGGAGGATTTGGGTCTAAAAAAGGAAAATAGCATTCAATAAATTCTAACAAAAACAATTTTCCTAACAAAATTGCAGTAATTATTATACTCATTTTTAATCAAATAATACTGATAGAAGTTGCATTTTCATCACTGCTATCCAGCCTGCTAACTTCCTTCTTCTTCTTCATCTTCCACTTTTCGTTCTCGACTTTTTGTTCTCTTTCCTAAGACACGCGACGAGATAAATCTCTAATTTATGTTTTGAAATGTTTAAGTAATTTAAGTTCAATCAAAAAACCAATTGAGGACAAAAAATGGAAGTGTTAGGTATCTCATTGAAGAAGTATTCTTTCGGGAAATCAAATCTTTGGTTTCCCAAAGCAACACAAAAGATTAGTTAAGAAGTGTTTTTCAAATACAATATCATCTTTTCTCGCTGTCCCCCTACTTAAGCTATTCTTCTTCAAATACCTTTTTTTCATATGATCAGAGGAGAAACACGAGCCCACATAACGAGGAGCATAGCCTAGAGCTAAAAAAAAACTCCAAGAAAAGGTTGCTTAAAGGGGAGGAGGGTCTTGTTAGGAAAATATTGATCCCGGGTTCACCCCCCTCCTAATTCTGCTTAGGTAAACATATAAATTGTTTTTTTTTCATGCTAAAAATATATATTTCCAATTTGTTTTTTTAAATTTCTAGGAAATCATGCATTAGCGGTCTACCTCAAAGGAGCAAGTCAAACCATTAAACTTACATTATACTTGCTTTTTTTGTTCTTGCAAAAAGCTGGCAAAAAATTAACAAAAACTAATTAAAAGATAAACAAAAGAATATAGCCAATACAAATTTCGTGCTAATCAGCGTTATTTCTTTCTCAAACAATATGCGGATCTAATTTCTATCATGTATGCACCAAGTGTTTAATTTATCCGAGATAATTTTTGTATATATGTCTGTAAAAACCAATTATATAATTTATATAGTCTTTGTAAATACTTTATTATTTGGAAATATGGAATCACGCAAAATTTGAAATCACATTAATAGATTTCTTTTCAAAATCCAGGGAGGAGTGCAATCCCCATCGACTTCACCTGGCTACACTAGTTGGATATTGAAACCAGCAATTAAAAAAGTTTCACAAAGATGTACAAAAATGTACAACACGCTGTGGAGGAATAGAAAATAAGAAAAAAAAACATAAAACATAAACTATCAGCAGTAAGAAAAAGAGAAGCGATTATCAAAATAGAAAAAAAGAAACTCATTCGAAGTAAATTAGAAAGACGACTTTCTTATCACAACTTCTGCAATATCCCTAAATTTCAATGGGGCATCCCTAAAGAGAAACTGATTTACAACTTTAGTATTAAGAGGATTCAATGCCATAAAAAACCCCACTATCTCGTCCTTTATAAGCTTTTTAGTTTCTGTGACCAAACTATTTAGAATTGAATGGACAGTTTTGCCATAATTCGTAGAGCTCGGATAAGAGATCCGAATGTACGACAGAAAAGTAAAATCTGACACCTGCTTTCACGAAAACCTTAGAAAAACCGTCTTACGTCTCTTTGGTACTACTCTCTTTGATTGAAAACCCTGCCGACATAGGGGACGCAGAAATTCATCGTCTTTTCAGTAAAATATCACAGTAAAACAAAAGATTCTCAATAGCTCTCGATAGTGGTTAGTCCCCTGGGAGGATTTAATGATAAGCCCTTCGTCTTTGAGATAGCCAGCCGACGCCGAGGCTCAAAATTTTTTTTAAGGCATCGAATATATCGACGTGGTAAACCCATGGAAAACTGTAACATTCGAAATATCCTCAACGGAGACATTTGAGGTGTGTTTGGGTTTGGTGTGAGGTGTTTGGGAGGGAATATTTTAAAAAACAAACAAAAAGATGGTTTACGGAGGGCGAACAAAAGCTAGTCAAGAGCACGCCGAGACCCAGTTTATTGAATCTTCCCCAATTAGCAGAGGTTTTAACATATGAAATTCTTAGACTTCGTATTGCGTTACCGGTTGGATCAGAGCACGTCGAAGAAAGAAATTCGAAAAGAAATAGTAATCCATTTCAGCTTTTCAGCAGAAATAAGAGTATAAGAATCCAAAACCACTGGACAAGATTTCCAATTTGTTTTTTAAATTTCTAGGAAACCATGTATTAGCGATCTACCTCAAAGGAGCAAGTCGAATCATTAAACTTACATTATACCTGCTTTTTTTGTTCTTGCAAAAAGCTGGCAAAAAATTTAATTAGCGCAGGGCAAGGTAAAAAAAAAGAAAAGAAAAAAAAGGCAGAACTCTTGCCCTGACTAGCATCTGTGACAACCAAACTTACTGAAGCTAGAAAGGACTTCATGCCACCTGACAGAATATCCTTCAGGTCTAGAAGCGTCCCCGAGTCCTCTCCACTAAATATCGTAAGAGCTTGCCATAGTGTTTTGATCTTATATTAATAAATATATATAAATATATACTTACAGACAGCTTGAAAATAAACATGCGGCTCGCTCCATAAGCCATGACTAATTGCAAACACTTTGATATCATAACCAGCCCCGGGAAAAAGTGACTGGAGGGCTATACGAGGCATATCCACATGGATTGTAACCATCTCACCTATGAAAGAAAAAATAGACGTAAAAAATTCAGTCGAAAATTTTTAAGTAAATGCGGTTCGGGGACGAAGAAAATAGTACGAAATATATCACACAAAACAAAAGTCGTTGCAAAATATACAGGGTGTCAAGCAAGGCCGTACCCAGAGGGAGGGGGGCGTTAGGGGGGTTTGAATCCCCACCAAATGTTTGTCTGACTCGTAAAAACGTAACAAAAATGGATATAAACAAATTTTGTATGCGTTTTTCGCGTTTTTTTGTGTAACCCCCCCCCCCCGATGATTTTTTTAGTAAAACCCCCTCCGAGAAAAAACCTGGGTACGGCCTTGGTGTCAAGGGCAAAAACTGAAATGACAAAAAACGAGATCTTGTAGAGCAAATGGTAAAAAAAAAAAAAAAAAAAAAAAAAAAAAAAAAAAAAAAAAAAAACAACGAAAGACTAGTACTTAATCTTCTGTACAGCAAGAACGAGACTTGCGTGAAGGAACACGTACAGGAAACCTATGGAGGAATTGAAAAACGTTTAGAGGTATGAGGCAAAATGTTGTGTACACCACCAACAGAAAGTATACTACCCCTTAGTTGAGAGAGGGGGTTAAAGAAATATGGGAGGAGGAGGGATGGAAGGTAGGAAGTGAGAGAGAAGATGAAGTACGACAGAAACAGAAGGTTTATTTGAATAAATCTTGTGACCCAAAATTTTCTCGTTTTTACTTGCTGAAATTTCATACATAAGAACCAATCACGTTTTCAACTACATACATTTATCGTGTAGAACAGATTCATTGGTTCTCCAGAAATAAGGTAGTGTGTGATTGGCTTGCGAAATTACGCCACACAATAAACCAATAGAATTAAACTACATTTTTAGCAAGGAGGTTTGGGACAATAACCTGTCTTTTTCTTTTTGGAAGGTTTTGTTGTTGAAAAATACTGTTGGAATTGAGAATAAGTTATTACAAATAATAGGAAAACGAGAATAGGTCAGGGGTAAAGTCAAACTTTTTTTTAAATTTCGTGTGTTCTAACCAGCTAGATAATGCTAGATAAATCTAACAGCTAGATAATGCTCTCGTTGTTCATTTCTCATGCAAAGATTCGTTTTAATTACTTTCAGCAAAACTGAAAATTTTATATTTTATAAAACCTGACTTTTTCATGCAACTATATATTTGTTCAAGCTAAAAACTTAAAAACACATACATTTCACAAAATCAAAATTATTTTTTGCTTTTTACGACGAAGGGAATTAAATAAAGTAATAATATAAGTTAGATAAAATTGTTACATGAAGATACAGACACCAGAAGATACAGCCTTGGTTTCCTGGAAGAAACCCATGCCTAAGATAGATTGTTTAAATATTGTTGGAATTGGGAATAAGCTAGGAGAAACTATCCGGGGGATTTCCCACAGGGGGGGGGGTAATTTTCCACGAGAGGAATTTGTCGGAGGGAGAGTGGTCCAAACCCTGTGTGTATAATATTTAAATGCGGTTTTTGATGCGACGTAGTCTCCCGATTCATTCCTGTTCCCGATTCACATAGTCATATTCCCTGCTATTCCCGATTCACATAGTCGTATTCCTTGTTATTCCCGATTCACATAGTCATATTCCCTGTTATTCCCGATTCACATAGTCATATTCCCTGTTATTCCCGATTCACATAGTCATATTCCCTGCTATTCCCGATTCACAGTCATAGTCCCTGTTATTCCCGATTCACAGTCTTATTCCCTGCTAATCCCGATTCACATAGTCATATTCCTTGCTAATCCCGATTCACATAGTCATATTCCCTGCTATTCCCGATTCACATAGTCATATTCCCTGTTAATCCCGATTCACATAGTCATAGTCATCATGGTCACATAGTCGCATAGTCACATAATCATCATAGTCACACTTGTCAATAGAAAAGTCAAGATTTAAGATTAACACGAGTTTAACGTTTAATTAAATGACAAAAAAAAATTTTTTTAAAGCATATATGAACAATTTTGTTCCCAACTATCTCTACTAATACTAAGTCCTGGTATTTTTGAAAATAGCTTACAGATAGAAAACGGCTATTGCAAGCTCTCGTCTTTTCTATTTTCAATAAACTATGCCTATATTCTACACTCTGATTAGTCAATCACAAATTTATCCTTGAAAGCTGAACAGTGTTCAACTCAATAGATTAAAACGGAATCCATAATTCGCGTAATAGTCAGGCTTCAATTTTATTTTATCGGCAAGTAAGACAATAATATGGGCATGGCTTTAGCTTCACTCGAATTCAAATCCTGAATCAAGACTCTGATTAACATTTTCATCATTTTTTAAAGAAATTAATATTTCCGTGCAGTATTTGATGCGGCGTGGTATTTTTTAGTTTCACTCGAGTGAAAATCGAATTAAGACTCAAGTTATCATGATCAACACTCGAATTAGCATTTTCATATTCGGTAATCTAGGCTAAAAACATGAGTTGTCATAAATCTATAATTCATATCGGAATCCCGCTTTCTAGGGCTATTCAATTCAATTCAATTTATTGAAACAAAAACAAGATGAAACATAACACCAATAATAATATGGATCCTGGAAGCGAACTTGTTGAGGACCATAACAACAAAAACTATAACGAGAGAAAGGTTGAGATGGCTAGGGCACGTTCAGCGGATGAAGGATGACAGATTGCCGAAGATTGTCCTTTTCGGCCAACCGTCTAGGGCTAAACGGAAAGCAGGTCGTCCGCGGTTCGGGTGGGAGGATCTCATAAAGAAAGATTTAAGGGAAATGGGAAATTCCTGGGAGGGGGTAAAGAAAGAGGCTTTGAATAGATTGGGACGGAGGAGGAGCGTGCGTAGCTATGTTGGCCTCAGGTGGCTTGCTGCTGCAGTAAGTTGTTAGTAGTAGTAGTAGTATCTTTGGTATCTTCATGTATCTTTGATGCCGTCATGAAATAGTACCTTCAAATTGCTTTAAATAATTCATAACCGATCTGGAAGATTTCTAGAATTGAGTACATTAACCAGGTATACGGCCGCCATTGGTAAACTTATTATTCGACTTGGTTTCTGTTGGCTAAAATTAGTAGGCTATTGCGTTATCCTAATATTTTATTTATGACTTTCATATTACTTACCATAAAATTTTATGGTTATGACTTACCTTTTTACGGTTTTATGGTTTTACTATACAATTTTAGGCTATGACTTACCATATGATTTTTATCAATTTGGCTAATTACCTGCACAAAGGGAAAGTATTTCAGCAGTGGGAAACATCGAGAGATGGTGCAGCACAATTAATTTTAATACAAGGCTTCTCAACCAAGGCTCCCTGGACCTCGCAAGCTCTGTCGAACTTCACAAGAGGTTCCACGAAATAGAGTGACATAAACTACTCAAATATTTACCATTTGAATTATGAAATCAAAATATAAAAGAGATAAAGTACATATTAGGCCAGGGTCCGACTTACAGACACTATTTCAAACCGTAAGCTCTACGAAAAATGGGTTTTTACCGCACTTTTTGGGAGTATCATCAAGAAAAGATAGAGATTGCTAGAGCAAACTCTGTGTATGAACGATGAGAGATTACCAAAGATTGTCCTTTTTGGCCAACCGTCTAGGGCTAAACGGAAAGGAGGTCGTCCGTGGCTGGGGTGGAAGGATGTCATAAAGAAAGATTTAAAGGAAATGGGAACTTCCCATTTCCTTCCTCTTCCCAAGAGCTTCCCCTTCCCAAGAAGGAGGCTTTGAATAGATTGGGATGGAGGAGAACCATGTGTAGCAGTCTTGCCTTCAGGCAGCTTGGTGATTCAGTGAGTTGTTAGTAGTAGTAGTAGTTCTGACACGTGTAACTTAATATAATGGTTACAAAGGAATAAAAAGGTGCAGAAGCATTTTTGTAATTGTAAGTTCAATTGCAAATTAATTAAACGGCAATATAAACAAACAGAAAAATAACTAAAACGTAATTGCTAAGTAGGTAAGTAAAAAATAACTAATAAAAAGTAAGACAGGAATTGGTATAAATAGATAAATGACAAACAAGAAAGATGAAGGAAGTATTACCAGTATCATTTCTACTATAGACAACTGCAAATTCATCTTGCTTCGAATTTACATCCGACTTCCAAGATATATTCATTCCTCCAATAATAGGCGTGGAAGCTTCAATGATAGGGGGTGATGGACGGGTTGCTTGGAATAAACTTCTTTCTTCTGACTCCATTCCATTACTAACTGCTGTTACTGATATGGAATAATTTCGACCAGGAAGTAGAGTGTCTAGAAGGATCTGGCTTTCAAATACATTGTATGTCGAAGAATCTCCGCTAGGCGTCTCTAATTCCTCATAGGACACCTTAAACAAAAATAGAGTTTTAGAATGAAAACTAAGCTTTGTCAAATATATGGGTTAATTTCGTCCTCTTCTACTAAGCTGCATACCTGTCCAAGAGGTAGATTTCACCTCGCCCCTGATTCGTCTCAAGAATCCCCCCTGGAAAATTTAAAAACTGCTGCTTAAAATTAAATTCCTTCCCCTCCCCTCCCCCTCTCCGGGGAAAAATTATTTGATATTACATACACGCCGTCATGGATTGAACCAGTGTCGATTTATGTGCTAGAGCGTATTAAGAAATTGGTGAACGCCTGAAATCACCCTGTCCAGGGGGAGATGGAATTTGGAATGATATATAGATAAGACTCATTCATTGCAAAAAGCCTGAGGGCCATAGAAACACAAAATACAAATTTAGATAGTACAAACTGAGAGATTAAAAATATTATAAAAAGATATATGTGTGTCGTTCGATGAATCCCCTGTTTCTAAACCTTTTAAGCAGTTCAATTACAACAGTGATCTTGAAATTTTTGTCCGATGCCACGAGAGCCTGCCTTTTTTCCTATACCCTTTCCTTTTTCCTTTTCCTTTCCTTGCCCTTTTTCTTGTTCGATGCTTTGTCTGAAAAATAATCTAGAGGAAGGGCCGCATAATCAGCTGAACAAAGAAAACGGGAAAATTCGAACAAAGATATTTAGAGGACCTAAACTTACAAACCCGCAACATTTGATATAACACATTACTAATATTCCCAAAGGTTCCATTTGGGAACCTTTGGGAAGGTTCTCTTGTACCACTCTCCCATCTTGTACCACTCAAAGGTTTGAGCGTTTGAAATAGAAAGTGGTGCACAAGTACTTTCCAGCGTCGAGATGACGCGAAGAAAAAGACGCATATATATATGTTTCACTAAACAGAAAACAGTAGTAGTGTTACCCCAAAAAAAATGTTCCCAAATTTCACGACTTTTTTTTACAAGGGAAAAGGACCCGAATAATGTCGGTACTTAACAGCGGCGAAATGTTCAAAAAAGGCATTTAAGACCAATAGCCATGAATTGCCAGAATCGCTGGCTTTCCCTGGAGGCTACAGATTTCCACGTGAATTGTTAGAAAATGGAAATGCATACTGAATTGTGAGACAATAAAGCGATGTTTTAAGCATTTTCTTTCTGAACTTGGAATTTTAGGCCTTTTTATGGTAAATTATGATATAAATAACATTTTGAACGTGATTTTTTTAAAATACTCAATTTAGTTGAAGGCGTTTATAGTTTTAAGATGTGTTATGTAAACAAAACATTTTATTAAAAATATGATCACGAAAAATTGAATTTGTGCAATTCCGATGCCGTCTGGATTAAACTTAAGCAATCCCGAAAGTTCGGAATATAAAATTCGGCATAAAGTTGGAAACCTAAAAATCAGATAATAACTGATATTTCACATACCTTCTTAGTAGACAAGAATCAAGAGATGTTTTGGCTATTTTGTTTTCATAACAAGAAACTAACTACCAGCTAGCAAACTTTAAAACAAAAACCAACATATATTTCAGCAAATTCTGATGAAACAACAGGCAACAGGTTGCTTCGACGCGTTCACGCAATTCGACGCGACAAGCGAATCACATAGCACGCATGTACGAAAAAGGCGTGGAATGACCTGGTACGGACCCCAAAGTTTGGCTAAAAAATAGAAATCCAAGCAAAATGAGGGAGGGAAAGAAGTGAAAACCAACATGTAGCCAAGTAGTAACAAAAGAGCAGAAGAGCGAAGCGGAAAATCCCAGAAGGGGAGAAAAGCTTAGATCTATACTTGCTAGGATTTTACTTTATTTTTGCTGCAAAATATAACTACAAACATACCAAGATAGTACTGTCTCATCTGGAATAAACCATAAACTTATTGTATATTCAAAATAAAGTATATTTTTCAGATATTTTTCTGTTCTAAAAAAATGTTCTTATTTTTTCGACCTGGTCTTATTGGCAAACAGGGCTGCTCCGGCCACTCAGGTGCCCCTTACGCCCTAGTTGATTGCCTGTATGGTAGAATCAACCCTAACTCCTTCCCCCATGAAAAAATCCTAAGGGTGTGCCAGGTTCGGTAGCCACATATTACAACCAGGAAACTACAAAATGTTGGCTCCTTTTTCAATTAATAACAGGAATTTCTGTTGTTTTTCCCTCAATAGGAGAGGTAATGAAACCAAATATAGAGGGAGGAAGATTCTACCGGACCTGTTCGAGACTCTATTTCTTAAAGTCCAATTAATAGTCATACAAAATTACTTACTTTAAAGCTTTCCTGAAAACTAGTGGGATCCGGCCTCCACGATATCATTAGATCGTCAGCTTCTGAGGTGTTGAGATTCAGCACAGGCTGAGGTCCTAAGATAGAACAAAAAAAATAATATGAAAAAAACATAAACAGACTTTAAACAATTTTAATTTTTTTTTAAAGAATGAATATGGGACGACGTCGACAGTCGTCCCTGAATAGATATAAAATATATCTTAATTAAGGCTTTTTTTTACGTTTCAGTTTATTTGGAGAGTTTTTTTTGTAAAGTTCTTTTTATTTTTGTATGAATTTTCCGAATAGAAAAGGAAATTTTTTCAAGGTACACGGTTTCATGCATTCTTTTCCTAACATTTTTATAACATTCTTTACATGCTTTCAGACATTCATACGTTCTTTCAATCGTACATTCATTTTCATTCATTCATACATTCTTTACTTCATTTCATTTATACATTATATATTACATACATTTATACTTTCCTACTTTCATAACATTCTTTACATGCTTTTATACATTCTTTTCCTACTGTTCCAAATCATGATTTCATACTTATTTCTGAAGTAGTTATCCTCGAAGATACGATCCTCTAAACCAGTAGTTCCCAACGATTTTGGGCCATGCCCAACCTAGGAATTTCTTAAAATTTAATGCCCCTCGTGGCATCAACATTTTTTACTCAAAACTTTACATGTATTCACCCCAGGAAGCTTAAAAGATCACTAACTTGGTATTTTTATCGGGTCGTCTTCCAGGCATATTTTATGCTAATGAAATTATTGTCTGTACAAAACATATTTTATACAATGCATGACGTTTTTGAAATACTATCATATATTTTTTCCTCTTTAAATGCATATTAATGTGGTGTCAGTCAAATGATTTTTTTTTTAAATTAACCTCTTAAGTAGAGTCTTCCAAAGGGTGCACGCCCTACCCATGACCCAACAAAATATTACCATGCCTACTAGTGAGCCTACTGATGAGCCTACAGCCTACTGGTGAGACCTGTACCTCAAGCTGGGAATCACGGCTCTAAACCAACATAGTAACTTTGGTTTAAGAGGCATAAATTATTTACGTACTCTATGATCTTGTATAATTTTACAGTTTTTTAAAGTCGAAATTAAAGATGGACCCTCATGGAGGACCCTAAAGGTGGCTTCTTATGGAGCAAAACAACTTCAAAAATAATTTATGTAGGGAAATTCAAAGAACCAAGCACATTTTTGTAAGTAAAAAAAAAATTATTAAAATTCAGGAGTTGCATGTTGTGATCTGGATATGGCACTGTGGGCATTATGATCCCTATTTAATGTCCACAAAATTTTAATTTGGGCCTTGTTCAACAATTCATTGAGATTCATTTTTGAGCTACACTCGAGATATCAACCTATCAGCTGACAGATGACAAATAAACAGCGGTTAGTTTCGCAGAGGATCGGAAGTTTCCCGATTCGATTTTGGCACCTGAAAGTGACCACTTCGGTTGGAAAAAAATTGGCAGCCCTGGCGAGAACGCGTTTGGGCTGCAATAATTTGACACTTGATGACTTTTATGAAGATATGGTTATTTAGTCAACCATTATTTATTAGTAGGTCAAACTCGTACATTTTTTTTTCTTTTTTTTCAGGAGTGTCATTTTATTTACAGACACATTTACAAAAATAAAAACAAGAGAACTTCATAATTAAAAAAAATGAGCGTGTGATAATCAGCTCATGCTTTGTTAATATGGTCCAAAACTGTCTTCCCAATTTCAGGACTTCGGCTTGTTTTCAGGGGCACTAATAAGGAGGTAAAGGTCAAATATATATATATATATATATATATATATATATATATATATATATATATATATATATATATATATATATATATATATATATATATATATATATATATCCTTATATATATTGCGCTTGTCTCTTGAACATAATTTGCTTTGAAACTCGGGCCGGGATGAAATTATAGTAGGAAGCGGAGTTGAATCATTTATGTTTTAAAGCATCACTAGGTATTTTCAGATATTTATAATCTTAGTTTTATTTTAACATATTTATAATTTTAGTTTTACTCACCTTTTGGAACTGTTTTACTCAAGTTTAGATTTTTCATAAATATTTCTTTGATTCAGGTTTTAATGAAATTTTGAAAAAAAAAAAAAAAAAAAAAAAAAAAAAAAAAAACAACCTGTGATTCAAGCCTACCAAATTTAGATTTCTATTTGGAGAAAACACAGTTTCACTTTATATTAGATGAAAAATTTCTTGTCACCATTCAAATTTTTTTTTTCAATGTCTTGTGTCAAACAGGGAATCGCTGTGTATCATTTTTAACCTTTTCAGCTACATGAAACCTTCGACAATACGTCTGGTTTTGAGTTCGTAGTAGTGAAGGTCAGGCTACAATTATAGTAAATTTATTCTGGGATGCTTTAATTCAATACTACTTCAGTGTCTACTGTCTTCTGTCTTCTGTAAGTATTGGTTCGCGGTTCCCATGAGGTTTATTTTTTATCTATTTATATGATTGCATTTTTCTTCTTTTCTTTTTTAAATATATATGTAGGAAGTGAGTAAAATATTGAGTCCTGCCACAAACAAATCTGTATAAATTTTCACGTGGTAGGTATGTTTGATATGATTTTTTTTGTGAATATTGGTCTTTAATAAAAATGAATTTCTCTTTCTAAAAAAAAAAATAAAAAAATAATGGTTTGATATTGTGTTCACTGACCACGACTGTCAAATTTATAACCAAAATATTCGAATTAGTTTACAGCAATAGACATCAAAATACACGAGAGGAAACAATCAAAATAGATTTCATAAAAAATCCAAAACAGTATAATCACAGTACTCGCAAAAACAGTTTTTACTTTTTCTCTCCCCCCCCCAAAAAAAAAGGATTAATTTCTTTATATTGTTTAATTTCAAAGTTTTTGATAAAAAACACAATGAGCCAAGAAAAACATTAAATTGCTTGTACTCCGCGCCAAGGATTTTTTTACACCTCTGAATTACACGCGATCTATACCACGTCAGTAAAAACCAGAGGGGGATTTCGGTCAGGGATATTCCCGCTTAGAATTATCTGAAGGACCCCTTTTCCCTCGCTCTGAAAAGATTAAAATGTTGCCCAAAAAATTAACTTTTTATACACTGAACTCCCCCCCCCAACTAAGGAACAATTGGAGATGTGTCTATCTATCAGTCATATACGCAGGGCCCATATGCCCCCCTGGCAAGGTGCGTGCAAATATGAAAAAGGCAAAACAAGGCAAATTATACACAAAGTACATAAATTATGGGAAAACTAATAAAACTCTTGAAATTTAGACCTAGCCCAACCTCCTACTGCGTTTGCGCCTTGAAATCACCACCATAGGTTGTTATTTTCCCTGCTGCTGTCCTGACTTGACATAGTGTCCTGGTATAAAACAAATTAGTTTCCGTTTAACATTTTCCGAATGGAGTCAGACTCCCTTCATAACAAATGTACTAATACTCCGACTCCACGGCCCTGTTTTAAAACTTCATTTAACTAGATTTTATAATTATAACCGATTCCAGCTCCGACTTAAAACATTTTCAATATACCGACTCTAACTCCCTTCAGCAAAAATTTACTAAAATTCCGACCCTACAGCCCTGTTTTAAAGCTTCACTTAGCTAGATTTTATAATTACAGCTGACTCCAATTTCGACTTAAAACATTTTCAATATACCGACTCCGAATCCCCGCAGCAAAAATTTACTAAAACTGCGGTTCTACAGCCCTGTTTTAAAGCTTCACTTAACTAGATTTTATAATTATAACTGACTCCAACTCCGAATTAAAACATTTTCAATATACCGACTCCGACTCCCTTCAGCAAAAAAATTATTAAAAGTACGACTCTACAGCCTTATTTTAAAGCTTCACTTAACTAGATTTTATATTTCTAACTGACTCGAACTCCGACTTATAACATTTTCAATATACCGACTCCGACTCTCTTAGGCGAAAATTTATTAAAACTCCGACTCTACAGACCTGTTTTAAAGCTTCACTTAACTAGATTTTATAATTATAACTGACTCCAACTCCGACTTAAAACATTTTCAATATACCAACTCCAACTCCCTTCAGCAAAAATTTACTAAAACTACGACTCTACAGCCCTGTTTTAAAGCTTCATTTAACTAGATTTTATAATTATAACCTACTCCAACTCCGCCTTAAAACATTTTCAATATACCGACTCCCTTCAGCAAAAATTTACTAAAGCTCCGACTCTACAGCCCTGTTTAAAAGCTTCACTTAACTAGATTTTATAATTCTAACTGACTCCAATTCCGACTCCAGACATTTTCAATATACCGACTCCAACTCCAGTTCCGACTCCATTCAGCAAAAATTTACTAAAACTTCATTTAACCTGTTAAATACAAACTGCAACTGTTGTAAACATATTCTTTGCAACTTGATGTCTTCTGATCGTGAACAGCCACATTACGGGAGCGGCATCTTCATATACAGGTTATTAAAATGTCAATTTGAGCTAATAGAAACTGACAGAAACAGAACGTTAGTAAATATCATTTAGCCAAATAAGATTTATAATCATTTAATATATTTGACATGAAGATCTTTGGCTCCGATTCTGAAAAGCTAATTGAGTATCCCTTCGTAGAAATGCTGTAAAACAATCGGCGCCACTCTATAGGACCGCAGCGATTTGACATTTTACAGGTCAAAGGGAAGAGTCATGATCATCAGTAACATAGCCAGGAAGACGGTTGGGGGGGGGGGGGTATCCCTAGGAGTCTGTTGGTACTTGTGCGTAATGGAGATCGTAAAAATAGCAAAATATTGGGAAGAGGGGGGGAGTTGAAAAGCTAATTGAGTACCTCTTCGTAGAAATGCTGTAAAACTGTCGGCGCCACTCTATAGGAACGCAGCGATTTGACATTTTACAGATCAAAGAGAAGAGTCGTAATTATCGGTAACATAGCAAGAAAGAAGGTTTGGGGCGGGGAGGGTATCCCCAGGAATATGTGGGTACTTGTGTGTATTGGAGGCCATAAAAATAGCAAAAAAGGGTAAGTCCCAGAAAATAGAAAAACTTTCGGTAAATCTAAAAGATCTTATGTTGATGAGCGATTTTTTTTTCAGGATTTTCTCGTATTCTGTGTTTCATCATTCAAGCTAGTTTCACAAAACACGTAAAAACGCAAGTAAAGAAACTACCACTTAACGACAGAACTTGGGCCAAAACCCTTTTCTCGACTAATTTATATCGCTCCTATAAAATAAAAAAAAATTATCTTATTTCAATAGCATAAGGTACAACATTATAGCGTTATGGGACATTACATTCTTATGAATTTTGGGCCACACTATAGTGGGAAACTAGATAACCATTCTTCGACGCATGGCTGAACCTTTGGCTCAGCGATTCCCCCAATAATATTTTGTGTGAGGTCACTAGTGGCTCAAAAATGTGTCCTATAGGTAATGGGTACTTTGTACCGTATGTATGTATTTACACGCACTGGAACTACTGGAGTAAGGAATTGGAGGAAGGGGGGTAAACCATATTCACAACTTATATTTCCCCCCTGGAATTGTTTATAGTTTGAAAGTCATGCGTATTTTTGCTGCTTTGATATCATTACATTACACCTATAAATGAGGTTAATTTTAAAACCTGCCGCATACACTAGTCAAGGAATGATTCCAAATATGTAAATGTTGCTCATCTACCTCTTTCAGAAATGATTTTTTTAGGTTGAGGTGGATATTGAGGGGGTGAAATTCGTGTTTTCATATATAGGCGTACAACAACAAAATTGATGTCTAGAATAGGGTATTAGATCATGGCGATTATAAAAATCACCTTTATTTGAAGATAAAACTAAAAATTAGGTTTTTCGAGGTTGAGATTGATTTTGAGGAGGTGAAATTCGTGCTTCCACGTAAAGGCATATAAAAACAAAATTGATGTCTAGAATAGGGTATTAGACCATGGCGATTATAAAAATCACCTTTATTTGAAGATAAAGCTAAAAATTAGGTTTTTTGAGGTTGAGTTTGATTTTGAGGGGGTGAAATTCTTGCTTCCATGTAAAGGCGTACATTAGCAAAATTGATGTCTAGAATAAGGTATCAGATCACGGTGATTATAAAAATCACCTTTATTTGGAGATAAAACTATAAATTAGGTTTTTTGAGGTTGAGTTTGATTTTGAGGGGGTGAAATTCGTGCTTCCATGTAAAGGCATACAACAGCAAAATTGATGTCTAGAATAGGGTATTAGATCATGGCGATTATAAAAATCACCTTTATTTGAAGATAAAACTAAAAATTACGTTTTTCGAGGTTGAGGTTGATTTTAAGGAGGTGAAATTCGTGCTTCCACGTAAAGGCGTACAACAGCAAAATTGATGTCTAGAATAGGGTATTAGACCATGGCGATTATAAAAATCACCTTTATTTGAAGATAAAGCTAAAAATTAGGTTTTTTGAGGTTGAGGTTGACTTTGAGGGGGTGAAATTCTTTTTTTCATATATAGGCGTACAACAACAAAATTGATGTCTAGAATAGGGTATTAGATCATGGCAATTATAAAAATCACCTTTATTTGAAAATAAAACTAAAAATTAGATTTTTTGAGGTTGAGGTTGATTTTGAGGGGGTGAAATTCTTGTTTTCATATATAGGCGTACAACAACAAAATTGATGTCTGGAATAGGGTAATAGATCATGGCGATTATGAAAATCACCTTTATTTGAAAATAAACTAAAAATTAGGTTTTTTGAGGTTGAGGTTAATGTTGAGGGGGTGAAATTCTTGTTTCCATACATAGGTGTACAACAACAAAATTGATGTTTAGAATAGGGTATTAGATCATGGCGATGAATATGAAAATCACCTTTATTTGAAGATAAAACTAAAAATTAGATTTTTTGAGGTTGAGGTTGATTTTGAGGGGGTGAAATTCTTGTTTCCATATATAGACGTACAACAACAAAATTGATGTCTGGAATAAGGTAATAGTTCACGGTGATTGTAAAAATTACTTTTATTTGAGCGTAAAATTAAAGCTTAGGTTTTTTTCAGGTTGAGGTTGATTTTAAGGAGGTGAAGTTTGTGCTTCCATGTAAAGGCATACAAAAGCAAAATTGAAGTCTAGAATAAAATATTGTGGTAGTTCAAGGCGATTATGAAAATCACCTTTATTTGAAGGTAAAACTAAAAATTAGGGTTTTTGAGGTTGAGGTTGATTTTGAGGGGGTGAAATTCTTTTTTTCATATAAAGGCGGACAGCAACAAAATTGATGTCTAGAATAGGGTATTAGATCACGGTGATTATGAAAATTACCTTTATTTGAAGATAAACTAAAAATTTGGTTTTTTGAGGTTGAGGTTGATTTTGAGGGGGTGAAATTCTTGTTTCCATATATAGGACAACAATAAAATTAATGTCTAGAATAGGGTAATAGATCACGGTGATTTTGAAAATCACTTTTATTTGAACGTAAAATTAAACTTACGTTTTTTGAGGTTGAGATTGATTTTAAGGAGGTGAAATTTGTGCTTCCATGTGAAGGTGTACTACAGCAAAATTGATGTTTAGAATAGGGTATTAGATCATGGCGATTATAAAATTTACTTTATTCGAAGATAAAACTAAAAATTAGATTTTTTGAGGTTGAGGTTGATTTTGAGGGGCTGAAATTCTTGTTTTCATATATAGGTATACAACAACAAAATTGATGTTTAGAATAGGGTATTAGATCATGGCGATTATAAAATTTACTTTATTCGAAGATAAAACTAAAAATTAGATTTTTTGAGGTTGAGGTTGATTTTGAGGGGCTGAAATTCTTGTTTTCATATATAGGTATACAACAACAAAATTGATGTTTAGAATAGGGTATTAGATCATGGCGATTATAAAATTTACTTTATTCGAAGATAAAACTAAAAATTAGATTTTTTGAGGTTGAGGTTGATTTTGAGGGGCTGAAATTCTTGTTTTCATATATAGGCGTACAAAAACAAAATTGATGTTTAGAATAGGGTATTAGATCATGGCGATTATGAAAATCACCTTTATTTGAAAATAAACTAAAAATTGGGTTTTTTGAGGTTGAGGTTGATTTTGAGGGGGTGAAATTCTTGTTTTCATATATAGGCGTAAAAAAACAAAATTGATGTCTAGAATAGGGTATTAGATCATGGCAATTATGAAAATCACCTTTATTTGAATATAAACTAAAAATTTGGTTTTTTGAGGTTGAGGTTGATTTTGAGGGGGTGAAATTCTTGTTTTCATATATAGGCGTACAACAACAAAATTGATGTTTAGAATAGGGTATTAGATCGCGATGAATATGAAAAGCACCTTTACTTGAACATAATACTAAAAATTAGGTTTTTTGAGGTTGAGGTTGATTTTGAGGGGGTGAAATTCTTGTTTCCATACAAAGGCGTACGACAACAAAATTGATGTCTGGAATAGGGTACTAGTTCACGGTGATTGTAAAAATTACATTTATTTGAGCGTAAAATTAAAGCTTAGGTTTTTTTCAGGTTGAGGTTGATTTTGAGGGGGTGAAATTCTTGTTTTCGTATAAAGGCGTCAAACAACAAAATTGATGTCTAGAATAGGTTACTAGATCAGGATTATTATGAAAATCACCTTTATTTGAACGAAAAATTAAAACTTTCATTTAAATATTCCATTAGTGTTAAACCACGCTGAATCTGAAAGAAACCGGTCTTTATTACCAAGTAGCCTTAATGACTTTAGGAGGCTTCATTAACTAATAAAATATATAATTATCCCCGCATATAGGAAGAGGAAAGAGGCTGACCTGTTCTAAAAAAAATTCCCTGGGAAACACTAAAAAAACGACGTTTGTGTATTGTGTTTGATGTGCCGCAGACATGAAATGCGGCACCAAATAGGCTCTTATTGTGTAAGACCTAAAATGCCTTCAGCGAGAATTTTTATGAGGCTTCATTAACTGACAAAGCAGCAAAAATGTACAAGAAGTGTTTTCGTTTCGGACCGTCAGTAGGCATAGGCTATAAACTATTACATACAAAACCCTGCAAAAAGCCTTCATATATCAGCTACCCAAAGGCTTGAGCTATGAATGCGCATAAGGATTTTTCATTATTCTGACGAATCCTGGTTCAAATTTACCATAGTTTACATCATCCCTTTTTTTTCTTTTTTTTCAAGGTCGTGTTTTTGCCATACGGGATTGGAATGTCGCTGCAAACCATATCTTACATTAAAACAACACAAACCATTTATATATCCTTTTGGGTTAATGCCCATAAAAATAACACATTTTTTGTCAATTAGGAATTGGATTAATTACGAGACATTCCGGAAGCCAACCGTGGACAATCACAACAAGCAATATTTTATTCAGTTTCAATAGACCCTAAAAAGGCACGTACAGCAGGGCTTATTTAAACTGA
The DNA here is from genome assembly GCF_049724085.1 of Artemia sp. Qi Xiang Cuo. NCBI lineage: Eukaryota > Metazoa > Arthropoda > Branchiopoda > Anostraca > Artemiidae > Artemia > Artemia sp. Qi Xiang Cuo. Next base: position 9,557,879 of record NC_142814.1, read on the forward strand.
ACTATCAAGGGGATTGAAAAAACGGTATTTACGTATTATACTGGCCACACTCAAGAAGTGAGGTTGGGTTAATCCTAATGAAGTATACCAAAATATGATGAAAATGTAATGGTTTAGCAACAAAATTATGGAAACCACAATAGAGAATTATGGAAAGCAGGCCAACCAGAACGCATTAAATTGCATACTTAACCTAACCTCTATATATCAAATACTTAATTAAAATTTACCTGCATTGTAGTTTATCTCACTCAGGCTAAGCTGATTATCTCCGAGTGGACCGGGAAACCGGTTTTACAACAGATCAAGAACAACAGTGTGGTCGGTATAACACGTAAGTACCGAAAAAACATAGACAAATCATACCAAATTATACATAAAAGACCATACAAATGTTAAGATTTCAGGAAAAGGGTCCAAAGTCCCCTCACTCAACCTACAGACGCTCCTGATACTACCATAAATCTGGTGTATCACTACGTTATGATATTAAAACCGTTAAGTTCCTGTTATATGAAGACTGATCTCATTGCTTGCGTCAGAAGAACAAATTAAACACTTATTAAACAAATTAAACACAAATTAACTGTCATATAAAATTAACTGGAATCAAACGATGTTTTGATTCTCAAAGAATCTTTCCCCAGGGGGGGTGGGATCAAAGAAAAAATGTGTATCGTTCGATCAATTTTTTGTTTAGTTTGTATTCAAATCACCAAGGAGATTTCCCGTAGAGCCCCCCCCCCCCCCCTGTACCATTGTATGTTTTACTTTATGTTGTAAATTGTAAAAATTGCGGATAAAGTGGTTTGTGAAACTCAATAAGACTGGCCTTTACAGGAGATTCGGTTTTTGTCCCCGGTAATTTATTTTTTATTATTATTTTTTTTTTTAATTCCTGACTTTAAAAAAATGGTGGAATATCCAATGACACATCTAGAATTTGTTTAGATGCATTTTTGTTACGTTTTTACGTGTCGCGATAACAATTTGGGGTGGGAATTCAAACCCCAACCCCCTGGATACGGTCTTGGAATATCGTTAAACGATATTTCCATCGTCGTGATATTGCTGTGATATTGTACACACAGTATGCATCATAATTAGGTATAGAGCTACATATGCGTAAAAAAAAAAAAAAAAAAAAAAAAAAAAAAAAAAAAAAAAAACAAAGTCAAATTTGTTTTATACCGAAATTTTTCTATAACTCTCAAGCAAAAAGGCTCTTTAATTGTAGAAATAACCATCGTTGATTTAACTACGATCAACTATTTATTACAGGAAAAAAGATAATTTTCCACCAAAAAACTTTTTTTTTTCAAAAGTAAAGAGTATATTTAGAATCCATCCCTAAAGAAAGATTTTTATTAATGATCTGCCTTTACCAATGCCCTTAATCAGATAGGGCAATTATCCTTTGGCTGAAGAAAAGATGAAATTGGGCTAAAAGCCCACTAATGAGAAAAAGAGAGATCCTATTCGCTTTTCATATGGCCATTAACTATCTCCTGTAAATATTAGATATCTTTCATCTTTGAGTAGCATGGCATACAACTGGACTTTTTACCATTTTAACTTTTTTTTATTTTGGGAAAATCAAAATAACTGAACTAAATGACTTTTTACCATGGATATTCGTACTTACTTGTAGTAATATTGGCACTTGCAGGCCAACTTGCAACGTTGCCGGAGAGTGATTTGACTAAAACCTGATAAGTTCGGCCGGGCTCAAGTCCTTCAGTAAATTCGGCTCTACGTAACTCGTTTCGGGGAATAATAATTGGTTGTTGGCGTCCAGTTCCAATGGATACATGATAACGGTCAAACTCACTAAAAAAAATATTTATTTCATTTCATTAAATATCAAATATCGTAAGCATAGTATGTGTTGGGAATTATCTGCCAGAAACTGTTAAGGGTAGCCTACAAACATCTCGCGGTTGATAAGGGTATTTTCGTGAGTAACTCGAAAACTAAATCGCTTCTTGGACAATGTTTCCCTTAAAATTTAATCTCATACAGCAAGCCAAATCAAAGAAATGAGGAAAAGATTAGCATACCCTTTTGAACGATAGCCTTTAACATCCACTAGAGTGGCATTTTTTTTTTTATCTCTTACACTTTCAACAAATTAAAACACTGTTTAATTAAAAAAAAATAATTGACAAATAATTTAGCACCAGCTTCGGCCTAAACTCGTAGTCATTTTTGCCAACATTACCATAAAACCAATTTTTGTTGCGGTCCAAAATGGTCGCGCTCGTTTCCGGAATGCGGCGGCACCCATGATACAATTATTTATACTTTCTTAAATTTATGATAATTTCCGATAAATTTAGAAATCGAAAAGCTATCAATTTGTTAAGCATCGCCAACACTTTAATTTGGTTTTGTATAATAATAATAATAATAATAAAAAAAAAAAAAAACGAACTCCAAACCTCAGATCAACAAAAATGCAAGATTGGAACTCAGACAAAAAAAAGAAGAAGAAAAAACACACATTAGCCAGTGGTATGATATAACTGACAAGTTAGTACAGTTAAATGTTGTAAATAAATTACATAATATCAAAAATAAAAATCAAAGAAAGCCTAAATGTACAAGTTACTCAATCATAGACTAGGCCTACCATAGACAATCATAGACTTCGTTAGTTCTCGTTTCGTTTTCAAAATATAGAACCAAAGTTATTTAAGGTGATAACGTTCTAATTCGGGTTGCGTACTTATAGACACAATAATGGACGGGAAGTCTTCTTGGTGATTTCGAATAGAAACTAAAAAAAAATAATGATAAAACAATACACTTTTTCTCTTTGATCTCCATCCCCCCAGGTAAAACTTCTTTGAGAATTGCAACATCCATAACGTCGTATGTTTCCAGTTATTTTCTATGACAGTGCTGTTTAATTTAGTTCTTCTGACATAGGCCAGAGGCATTAGTCTTCATATAAACGGAATTTAACATTTTTAATGTCTTAAGATACTAATACACCAAATTTATAGTAGCATCAGGCGCGTACGCAGGTGGAGTGAGGGGCCTTTGGAACCTCGTCCCAAAATCCTAACATTTGTATGGTCTTTTCTGTAATTTCTTTATAATTTTGGGATGATTTGCCTATGTTTTTTTTGCACTGACGCATTATACCAACCACGCTGTTTCTCTTCATCTGTTGTCAAACTGTTTTTTACGTTTCCACTCCGAGATAATCAGCTTAGTCTTAGTGAGATAAACTACAATGCAGGTATATTTTAATTAAATATTCAATTTATAGAGTTGACTAGGTTAAATTAGGTTAGGTATTTGTAAGTAATGAGAACGCAAGTGAATGTGAAGGATCGTAAGTCTTTCGCATTAAGAATTTGAATTGCTGATTTTTCCTAATTTCTTAAGATATGTATGACAGTTTAAGTTTCCACTACATCAGTTTCAACTATCCGATTGCATTTTCACCGTCTTCGGTACTTTAAGAAGGAAGATTCTGCAAATTCACAATAACAACACTATTTACTTACTATGCGGCCTAAGTGGCTTGTGAATGCCTGATAACGCGATTTGTAAAAAACAAAACTAAGAAAATCAAATAATAAAAAATGTAATGAAAATCCTAATAAAGCATTAATTTAATGTAAATAACGCGTGTTGAACTATGGCTGATTTTGGACTATTTCAGATTATCCGCAGATTATCATGGTCGATACGTCATCCCAATTCTCAGATAGTCAAGAGTTTACGGTACCTTAAATAACATAGCAAAGAAGAAAAAACTACCTTGGCCCTTTCGGTTCTTCCCATCGAACTTGAAAACTGTCATAAGTAATCAGCCTTTTATCAAAGGTCACGTTTCTTGGTCTTTGCGGAATGGTGCGGTACTGAGCTGTAGTTGGTTGTGAGATCTCATTCTGGCTTACGGTCTGTACTGATATATTGTAGGCTCGGCCGGGTAGGAGGCCGTAAAATGCAGCCTGCGCTGGTCCTGGCGGCTCTCCCATCTTCTCCACATCAAGTGTGCTTTCGATAGCGTCTGGAGGGTCTATTGAAACCTATAAAAAAATTTAATCCTTAAATTCAAGCAGAATTATATTATGTATTGATTTGTCAATTATAAAAAAATTGCTAATTTAGTTATTGTAAAACACTGTTACAATTCTTTTTATGTCAAGCATATATATACTGATTAGACAAGATGAGCTTAAGTTCGTAGAATTTATTGTCGATATTTTTAGTTTCTACTATTTCTAACACTTCGGTCAAGAAACGGAAGCATTATATATGATATGGTGCTACTGACATTACTATTTTGCTTAAACTGTAGAATGAAAGAGTTGTCCAACAGTAGCGGTTTCAGGCCTCACAATTGGGGGGAGGGAGGTATATCACAAGAGTGTAAAAATATAAAATAAAAGGAATTTAATGTCAGAAGTCAGAAAAACTGGGGGGGGGGGTCCTATCTTCCCCTGCACAGGCATGGAACTAACACTGTTGTCAAAAATGCGGCTTTTGGCAATGACCCTTTTCATCCGCTGACAAGTCTACTTAGCGCTTAATTTTGTTGTTCGGTAGTTATTTGTGCTTGATTGTATTGCATAACCTTAAGTTGGATTATTGCATTGTAGAGACTCGTATTGAATTTGTTTCTTCATTTTGTCCTCCGCTTGTTTTTTGTCGTATGGGGGTAAAAAAATAAATTATTATTACTTTATTTTAAAAATATGCTTGTCGCTATAACATTTATAAGTAAATATTATGCACAAGTCGAGAAAACACAGTGACAACCACAGTATATAAATTATAGGCAGTATGATCTTTCCCTATCTCACCTATTATAAAAACCCGGGACGAGGTGCGAGTGCTCCAGAGAACGTATAAACATAAGCGACATTAGATCTTTTCACGGGAAGACAAGTCAGATTTTTTTTGAACGCGAAACTTGTGAACGCGAAACTGTTGAAATGGTCAAGAGCATGGATACTGCCAGTGCTTGCATTGATATTCTCGGCAATTCTAAGTACATATCTATGGCCGCAAAATTGGCAGATATCGATTATTATCCCATTATTTAAGAACGGAGAAGTAAACTTGCAAAAGAACTACAGGGGGGATAAGTTTATGAAGTTCTATCACTAAGTTATTTTGTAGAGTTCTGTCTAATAAGATCGATAAATGGTCGCATTATAAAGGTATATTAATTGAATTTCAGGCAGGGTTTAGGGAAAACTATAGTAAAATTGATCAAATATTTTGTTTACAGCTTTTAGTTAGTAAATATACGAAACATAGGAAAAATAGGCTATATACGGCGTTTTTGGACATTAGGGGAGCATTTGATGAAGTTTCAAGGAGTATATTGAAAGGGGTGTTGGTGACATTAGGATTGCCAATTAGGTTAGTTGAAGTTATAGTGAAAGTGTATGAGGTGGTTAAAGTAGTAGTGAAGGTAGGTATTTCTTATTCTAGGCCAGTTTTCAGCAAGGTAGGCCTTAAACTGGGGTGCACTCTATCACAGCGTTTATTTTCTCTTTTTATTAATAATATTGAGGAGTATTTTAGAAATAGAAATGTCCCTATGTTAAAATTAATGTCGCCGGAGCTGTTTTGTTTATTATTTGCAGATGACATAGTATTGCGAAATCGGCTCCGGATTTGCAAAAGATTTTAGAGATTTTGGATAGTTATCTGGGGAGTAAAAAATTAGTTTTAAATATTGATAAATCAGTTATATTAGTTTTTGGAAAAGAAGAAAGGGAAAAGAATAAGTTTTATTTTAAAGGGAAAGAGATGAAAGAAGATAAGGATTTTATTTATTTGGGATGTAAGTTCACAAGTTCAGGGAGATGGAGTGATCAGGTGCAAATAGCGAGTTGGAAGGGTCAGAAGGCTTCATGGGCGTTATAGAAGAGTCCCCTTAGGCATCTAGGACCGGCAGATATTAAGCTACAGAAGAGAATTTTTGAGATGAAGGTAGGCCCAGTATTCAGTTACGGTGGGGAAGTTTGGGGTTTTGAAAAAGGGGAAAAAACAGAAAGAATTTATTTAGGACATTTCAGGAAACTTTGAGGGCTAAGTGGGAAATTTAATAATCTGGTGTTAAAGGGTGATCTAGGATTGTTTTCATTGAGGGTAAAAAGATTGGTTAGAATGATAGGATACTGGGAAAAGGTGATTGGTTTACAGAATAATAGGTTAGTAAATGCAGCTTATCTGGAGGTGGTTCATAATAGAAGGAAATTTTCTTGAGCTTCCCAGGTGAAATCAATCTTAAACAGTTGTGGGTTATCAGATGTTTAGAATGAAGGGAAGGGGATGAGACTTGAAGTAGGAAACGTAGCAAAACTAGTAAAGGCCGTGCTTGAAGATCAGGAGATTCAGTAATGGCAGTGTAAAGTCGCAGCCTCGGTGTTCCTCAGCGTTTACCGGCAATGGAAGGAGGTCTGTGGATATGATATTTATTTTAAAGCGGGTTTAAATAGTGAAGAAATTAAGTGGTATATATCAGGGAGGGGTAATTTTCTAGCACTTGGAGAAAGGAGGAAATATTTAGGGAGGGTAAGGGTAAAGAACGGTCCTTACTCATGCCCTATGTGTGAAGTAAATGGTGAGGATCTGTTTCACTTCGTTGCCCGTTGTTCCAAATTACTAAATTTAAGGAAAGAATTATTTTTTTGTAATATGTGGACAAGCGAGTCGTTGGTTTCAGTAATGAGATAAAACAATTATGGTACAATAACAATAATAGACAAAGTTATAATATTTGGTATGTCACATAGAGATAGAGTTTTGTAAAGGGGATGGGGTGAGTGTTGAAATTAGTGTTGTATGTGTGTAAGTTGTTTTCTTGTTTGTTATTTTTTGTAGTCATGGCCCTTGATAGATGTAACATACATCTATCTATGTATGTTAGTTGATCGGTATTCTGTGCTTTATTATGTTTTTGTTTTGTTTTGTAATTTTACGTTGTTATTGTTAAGTAGTCTACCATACTTTGATATGAGTGTTATAATCATGTGCTATTATTTTGTGTGATTTTCCAGTTTTTTGACATGGCCCAAAGCGGCTTTTACTGCAATAAAAATATCTATCTATCTATCTTGGTTTCATCATTGGAGCACTAAATTTTGAAGAAACTAATTTTAAATTAATTTATTCCAATACATATATGAAAATCGGCAATTAGTAGTGCAATGTTATTATTCGATGTTTTTAGGAATTAAAAGTAGGTTTCGGAGTCTCAAGTTGGTTTCAAAGGCATTTTGAGAAAGTTTCTACCAAAATTCGTCTTCCAGGGTAATTGGACCGCTGATGGCAGATCAAATGAGAGGAGCTGTTTGTACGCGCTAATGCAAGAATAAGTGGGAGGAGCTGTTTGTTCGCACCGAGAGTGAAGAGCCAGAAATTATCTGCGGAAAACTTACTGCTATATCTTTATACTGTGGTGACAACAGACGATAACAATACGAATGATAAACAATCATATTAAAAAAAAACTAAAAAATATAACTAATTGAAATTTTCACTTTTCAACAGTCTAAAATTAAACAACATAATATTTAAACAGCATTTCAGACTTGAAAAAAAAATTGCAAAACAAAACTTTAAAACACAATGACTATAATACACGCAACACCACTATCGTTTTTTTGGCTTTTCTCCGGAGGCGTTCATTTTTAACCGATGGTTCCAAAAAATTAGAAAAAGCTTCAGCAACGAAAATTCCAATATCTAGTGCCCTTTTTGAGTAACAAAATAGATCAGACTGCACTACTGTTCTTGTAGACCACTACTTTACGCGATTTTATGCCGCAAACGACAATTTTGGCTCTAAAAGTTGGGCAAAATTTCTTAGACAGCCATACATTATTTCCCTCAAGGAGTGATCGTATCGTTTTTATATCTATGACGCATGCAATATGATACTTAGGAATATGATACTTTTTAGACCTAGAGATGCCGTAGACAAAGTTTTAAGAGAAGAGCAGTGCGGTTTTTAGAAAAGGTAGAGGATGTGTCGACCAAACTTTCACTCTTAGGCTAATAATTGAGAAGTGCCCGAGTTTTCAAACACCTTTGCTCCTCAGTTTTATAGATTATGAGCAAGCGTTCGATTCTGTTGATAGAAGAGCTTTAGTAAAGATTTTATCCTTGTATGGTATACCAGACAAATACATTAAAGTGATTAGTGCTATGTACGAGAATAACTCTGCTGCGGTTAAGGTAGGAAATGAGGTAAGCAGCTGGTTTTGTATTAAATCAAGAGTTAAACAGGGTTGTGTTCTATCTCCCTTTATAAGGATTATTTTGATGGAGTTTGTTTTAAGGAGCACAGGAAAGGCAATGGGAGACCACGGAATCAAATGGGGAGGAAAAGTCTCCTGGACTTGAATTATACTGATGATTTAAGCATCCTAGATGAAAGTGTGAGCAAAATGAATGATGTTTTAGAGGTTTTGTGAGTTCAGGGTTCTAGAATTGGTTTGAAAATTAATGTTAGGAAGACTAAGTCGCTGAGGCTAGGAATAAGTGAAGATGAAAAGGTGAAGTTGGGTAATGAAAAGATTGATCAGGTGGGCAGCTTCACTTACCTTGGTAGTATTATTAATAAAGATGGTGGGAGCAGTGAAGAGGTTAAATATAGAATAGCCAAGGCTCAGGGTGTTTTTTCACAGTTAAAAAAGGTTTGGAAGAATAGGAAGATAAGTCGGCAACCCAAGATTAGATTATTAGAAGCTACAGTGATGACAGTGGTCAAAAATCGCTCTGAAGCATGGGCGCTCCGAAAAGCGGATGAAGACTTGCTAGATGTTTTCCAGAGAAATTGCTTAAGGCTTGTTCTGGGTACCCGGCTGACTGACCGTATTTCAAACAATGGGTTATACGAAAAATATGGTTCAACACCGCTCTCTAGGGCTATAATGAAAGAAAGGTTGAGGTGGCTAGGGCACGTTGTGCGGATGAAGGATGACAGATTGCCGAAGATTGTTCTTTTCGGCCAACCATCTAGGGCTAAACGGAAGTAGAGTGCTATGTTATATTTCTACCGGTCCTATAGGAAGACATTTCTACCGGTCCTATAGGAATTACCATCCTATTTACTTGAAGCTATAGGAAAACATTTCTATGGAAGCTATACACCTTTTCAAAGAGAGTCAGTACTCCCTCACATGATATGCACTACAGTTCCACGTGCACATTTTAAAAAGCGTGCAAAACCTATAAAGTGGTCAAACACGTTTTGAAGCTATAGTCAGGATTGTATAAGACAATCAGATTGGTTTTTTGCTATTGATATCAATTACACATGAATAAGCATTACAGTTTGACATGCACATTGTAAAAAGCGAGCAGTACGAGCGGGGATTCCCCACACAAGTTTGCTTCAACTCCACGTTTTTCAGCCTGACTGTTTTTTTTGGAGCAACACCCATTTTTTAGGGCCAATCAGAGAGCGGAGGTTACTCCATATACCATAACTTGATTGGTGATTGGATTCAAATAAAATGGAGTGATTTTCATTCGTCCTTGAGATTTTGTATTTTGTATTTTCATAATGTATTAACATATCATGGATAGCACATTTGATATTATTCACTTTGAAGCTATGGATACATTGATTTACAGTGTGAGTTCAGTTTAGTAAATTTTCTTAATATATTTCCAAATAAAATCATTTTACTTAGTCATCCCTTCAGTAAATTCAAATTCAGGGGCATATCCCCACCCCGCCCCCCAACCCTACAAACACTCCAATATGCTGGTTTTAGTCTCTTGAACACGGAAAATACCCTCTTTTTTCCATTATGTAAACCCCATCTTCCCTCCCCTCTGTTTACAAGTTTAATTCATTCATTACGAATAGTTCTTTTGTTCAGAATGTCCTTTTCCCCGTTCATGCTTTTAAAATGTGCTTTCTTTTTCGGTTTAAAACCATCTGTGTTTATAATTACAAAAAGGGACGATTTTAGAATCAGACTTCAAACGCGACTTATCTAAATTATGAAAACAAAGGTTGGTATTTAGGAATGGGAATGATTAAGACGACGGGCTTTGTGTAATTCAAGACACTTTGAAAGAGAGATTGTATTTTGGCCAAATTAGACTCTATAATCTATTTTCAATTGTATTTGATGATTAAGAGGCTTTTATAAAAATATAAGGCGGGGAAGGGGGGGGGGCAATGTATCCATTCTAACACCTTCGCTGTAAGGTGAAAAAACAAACTGTTTCTTCGCATGAAAAGTAAGGGGGGGGGGCTCTTTGTGCAGACATGTATACCCTTTTGACAAGAAAAACTAATGTGGTCATTCCGACACGCAACACTGAAGTTTAGTGTTTGGTTAGCTTTTAATTATACCATATTTATGGCAGACTATTTTTAGATCTATAGGCTTTTATAAAAATCTTTCACTAATTTCCTTTCTTCTATGATATTAATAGGATGGCAGATAGGAACGGAAACGATTAAACGCTACTTACAGATTTAACGCAGTGTTTATACGGGGGGGGGGGCAATGTATCAATTCTAACACCTTCGTTGTAAGGTGAAAAACAAAAACTGTTTCTTCGCATGAAAAGTAAGGGGGGGGGGGTTCTTTGTGCAGACATGTATACCCTTTTGACAAGAAAAACTAATGTGGTCATTCCGACACGCAACACTGCAGTTTAGTGTTTGGTTAGCTTTTAATTATACCATATTTATGGCAGACTATTTTTAGATCTATATTTTAAATCATTGTATTGGATTTGATGCAGCGGGGGTACTAATTTTTTCTTCTGTAAAAAAGGGGAATCGTTTTTCCATACTAAATTTTTTTTTCTTTTTAAGGACAATTTTGAAAAATGCCTGCCTCCCCCTTAAAAGAGAGCTAAGACTAATGGCGCTACTCCAATGCAACAACTGGAGATAGCTGTGCCATCCAGGGCCACGCGAATACAGTCTGGTCAAAAACCGAAAAGAGAATGGGCATCTGCTCACAGGATGGTGAACCCCGCTGGCTCATCTGTACAAGCCAGTGACATCGCCGCCGCATCTATGCAAGAAACCGACATCACCGTCCCATCTATCCCCCATCATGCTTTGTCAGGACCATCCGGCACACAAGTGCAGTCTGAATTTGGAAATGTAGGCATTTTTACCTAATGTTCTTTAAGTTATTGCTATTAAAAATAGTAGATTTGTAAACGGGTAGATTTGTAGGAAAAGGAATCTGCTTCTAGTCTGATCGCTTTTCTTATGGATGGCTAGATTTGTAGGAAAAAAGAGTCAGTTTTTTTTAATGAGCTATTAAGACAATTATTGAGTTGATTTTTTTACCGTATTTTATTGCTATTAGTCAAACGTTGCGATGTATGTGCGCATGTGTGTGTGTGTACGTGTGTGTGTGTGTGCTATTAACAAAATTTGTAATTTATTATGCATTTTTTTTATAAATAATGCTATAAGCAATAATTTGTAATTTATTATGCATTTGTTTGATAAATACTAATCCAATTAAGAAAAAAACAACATTTAACGGGTAGATTTGTACGGAATGGAATCTGCTTTTTGTCTGATCACTATTTCTGATGGATTGCTTGATTTGTAGAAAAAAAGAGTTAGTTTATTTTGATGAGGTGTTAAGAAGTTTCTTGATTTGATTTTTTTTTAACGTATTTTATTTCTATTAGTCAAAAGTTTCGATGTGTGTGCGAATGTGTGTGTGTGTGTGTGTGAGCGTGTGTGTGCTATTAACGAAATTTGTAATTTATTATGCATTTGTTTTATAAATAATGCTATAAGCAAAAATTTGCAATTCATTATGCATTTGTTTGATAAATACGAATCCAATTAAGAATAAAACATCTTGTTTGATAAATACAACCCACACTAAGAAAATAAATAGTGTGCTATAATCGTGATAAAACTTTCGTCAAAGAAAAAAACTCAATCCATTCATTTTAGTTTTCGTAGGAAGTTATAAAAACAACTACTTTTCCTGGTCACGGACTTTGGAAAATAATAGACAATTGTCCACTGACACTAGATGATGCTAGTCAAGGTACATCGTTTACTATCCCCCTGAATTTTCAATTTACAATTGAAAAAATGGACAGCCTTATCGAAATTGTTGGATTCAATGTTTCCGGGGACATTTTTGACGATGACTTTACTATTAGTGAATTAGGTCCTGTGCAAATAGGTGCAGGACATGAAAATAGTGTCGCGTCCCCGGAACTACGTGAATTTTATTTGTTAGAGTCTACTCTAGGTCACTTGCAAACACATAGGGTAGATTTTTAATCCCCCCCGAGGATAACCTGGTTGACGGGGGTGTCATTTTAACAGACCCTGTAAATGTTCTTCATACCTACATCGACCGAATTCGAGCACTTATTGAGATTCAGAGTCGGAAATGGGGGGGTCAGGGGGAGATTAAGGCATCGGTAAATCAAAAAGTTTATTTACAAAAGGGGACATCTGGGGACATTTTTTATTTTCATTTTTCAACTGGCAATCAAACTTTTTACCCTGGTCTAAATGAATTTGAGGGTAACTTTTTCGACTGGGTTAATAAATTAATATTAACTTTGGACACATTTAACGAGAGGGGTGTGGGTCCACAATTTTATACATTGAACACATGGTCCTGAATCTCAGTAGATTAAAAAAAAAACTTTATTTTAAGGGGAGGGCGGGGTGGAAAAATAAAATGCCACCAAGAGTTGTCGGCTACCAAAAGGGTTCAGAGTTTCAGTTTTGACACGGGGCTGCAATGCTTTAAATATTCATTTTTAGCAGCAGCCCATAAAACATTAAAAAATGATTCATCAATGAAAATCTCGACAGACTTGCACGTAACGGTGGAAAAAATTTCTCTAAAGTAAATTTTGATTGTTTAGAGGAGAAGCATCCGGTGTCCTTAAAAGAAATAACCATATTTGAAAAAGCAAACGAAAATCTCGGGTTGGGGATGGTTGTTCTCCAGTATGACACAGAATTTGTAAATGGTCGAAAGAAACCAAATAAAAAATGGATTTTATATTCAGTTAGGACACCGTCGGTAGATAATGTTAAAAATTGGGTTTGGGTTATCTATGAGCCTCCCAAAGATGTAAATTCCTATGGTAATTTTTTCCCCGTTACGACAATAAGTCGACTCTTATCTCAAGGCGTTCGGAAAGGGGATCGTCTCTATTGCCCCATGTGCCTTTCCCCATTTAGAACTGAACAAATATTCTCGGATCACATGAGATATTGTAAAATTCATGGCAATCAAAGAATAGAAATGCCAGCAGAAGGCAAAGATACTTTACAATTTAAAAACTTCCAAAATTCCCTGCTACAAGTTGATAAAGTATCATTGGATTGAGAATCAAGACTGGTGGAGGTATCGGACCCATCAAGGCCAAATATAGTCAAGAAGCACAAACTAGTTGCATGTTCCTATGCGCATGCCCGTCGCGATTCCAATAATAAAATGCGATTGGAAGAGTTTTTTTTGCTATGAATGAGGAGGGTAGCATGGAAAAGTTATTGGTATCTTTAATAAAAACAGCAAACGGTGCAATTTTACGGTTGCGTCACACCAACTACCCAATGTCATTATCAGATAAGGAGCCACTGGCACTAGAAAAGGGGACAATTTGTTGGGTTTGTAGGAGTGCTCTTGCCCCAAAAGACGCAGTCCAGGATCACAATCATCTTATTGACCCCAATTCAACGAGGAAAAGTAACTTTCAGGAGTGGGCTCACAACTCATGTAATTTAAAAATTAAACAGCAACTCTTTCTTCCGGTTTTTATACATAATTCTAACTACGATCTGAAGTATGTGCTACCAGCAATGGCACATCTTCAAATAGATGGAACAGTGGATGATGCATGGGTGATAGACAGCTTATCCTACAAAATCATTCTTAAATCGTCGAAAAAATTGCTTGTTTTGGAATTTATGTGGAGATATGTTGAAGAAGACATTGAGTACACGAATAAAATTCGCAAATTAGATTCCTACAGTTTTTCCTCAAATCATTGAGCGAATTAATTCAAGTGCAGAAAAACGATGACGGCTGCAACGCTTTCCCCCTTCTCAAGCAACAATTTCCAAATTATTTATATGATTTGTTGACGGTCAAGGGCATATATCATTATGATTATTACTGCTCCATATCGAGATTCGCCGAGGGAACTATTCCCTCCATCGAATCGTTTTACGACAGTCTACACGATCGTAGGTGCACCCCCGATGAATAGAGTTTTGCTAAAAAAGTGTGGGCAGAGGGAGGGTGTAAAAATGGGTTTGACTACTGCAAGCTGTATTTTTCGAGGGATGTGTTAACTTTGTTAGACATTATGTGTAAAAATACAGACAAAATCTATGGGGAATTTTATCTTGATTTAGGGTATTATTTTTCATCTTCTCATCTGGTAATGGACCTCAACCTAAAAATTAGCGGGGAAAAAATCGGGCTGATCACCGACATCAATCAGCATCTGTTCATCGAGAGGTAAATGAGGGGTGGATACGTTTTTCACGGGGATCGTATCTTGGAAACTGATCCAACTGGAGAGAAGACGGGGACAAAATCAGATGCAGTTTTGCTTGATATGAATTCTCTCTACCTTTCGGCCATTTCCCATTATGCACTACCCTGCAATGACTATAAATGGATCAACGACCCTCAATCTTCCCATTTCGACAAAACTGACAGTGCTGAGGAAAATTGATTGTTTGAATGGTATTTTGAGGTTAATGGGGCGGTACCAGCTGGGCTCCAGGACTCGGAAAAGGATTTTGTTTTTGCCTGCAACAATAAACTTCTGACTGGGGATTTCTTGAGCCCTCGCAACAGACGTTTAGTCGAGGTGGACGGATTGCATTGGTCACCTTCAAAACAAAAACTTATTGCTGACCTTCTGCCAAAAAAGATATTGTTGTACATCATGTGGCTTTAAAATGGATGTGCAACAACGGTTTCAACGTCAGAAAGGTTCATAGAGCCCTCCAGTTTAGTCAAAAAGCCTATCTGAAAACTTTTGTTGACACTTTTGTCAAGAAACGTTCTGAAGCGCAGACATAAGCCGAAAAAGAAATTTATAAGCTCATTTTGAATTCGGCTTTTGGTGAAATGTGCGAGTGTTCGCAATAGGAATCGTTGTCACGTTGTGACCGATCCCAAACAATGTGCTCGAATTACTGCTGATCCAAACTACACTTCCTTTACAATCATTGGCCCGGACATGGTACTATTGAATAGAAAAAAAGAAGCATTGTCCTGAATAAAAATATTGCTGCAGGCAGTGCAATCTTGGAGATCTCTAAAAAGATCATGTTGTAATTCTACTACAATTGGGCTAGGGTACAGTGGCCAGAGAAGGGGCAAGTAGAGGTCTGCTACGGGGACACAGATTCTCTACTGCTAAAAGCAAAAACCCCAAACCTAATTGAGGATTTAGCGCACGGTGAAATCATCAGATCGCGGATGAACTACACCAATTGCAGTGGGCTTTACCCAGAGCTAGTGAAACGTCGGGCGCCAAGTTAGATTTTATTTTTAAAATAAGAAACGGGAAGCGACATGATTTCCCGTGGTATATGTTGTAAGTCCGAAGGTTTACTTTATACAAAAACACAATTGGGAAATCAAAAAACATTATAAAGTAGTATCCACGCGCCATATGGATAAGAATTTCGACTTGGCCACATATAGGAATTTTTTCGTTGAAAATGCATTTCCATAAGCCAAATTGCTGGCAACTGGTTCACTGAACTACAGGAACTTAACTGTAAATATAGAAAAAATTGCCATGAGTACCATTTCCGACAAGGTCTATGTTTGTCAAGACGGTGTGACTACCCTCCCCCTGGGGAACTATTTAACTTCCGACCGAGCCGAATGTGTTAGCCATAGGGAAAGTCTCGGTTTCAACAAAGTCCAATAAAATTCCCTAAAGCTTGGGGGGG
This sequence comes from Artemia sp. Qi Xiang Cuo, assembly GCF_049724085.1. Lineage (NCBI taxonomy): Eukaryota > Metazoa > Arthropoda > Branchiopoda > Anostraca > Artemiidae > Artemia > Artemia sp. Qi Xiang Cuo. Next base: position 9,573,819 of record NC_142814.1, read on the forward strand.
GGGGCCTCGCGGCCTGGGAGGGGGACGGTGGGCCTCGCGGCCCGGGGGGGGGTACCCGGCCGGCCACCAGCGGGGGGCGCACCACCACTACCAAAGTCATCTTTTTTTTTACTTAGAGCAGATTTTTGTGCTTTTGTAAATATACATGTTGCATTCAAATTAAAAAAAGTGATATTATTCAAAGTGTATTTTTTCATTAAATGAGTTATTTATAAATAAATAAAGTATATTTATTAAAGTGCTTTTTCTAGTGCATTTATTTTATTATAAATAAATTTTTAAAAAAAGTGTATTTTTCTTTGTTTTCTGTAAAGTGCTGTTTTTTTATAATACAAGAAATATGATTCTTTATTGTTCTTCTTCTTCTCATTATTATTCTTGAACGGACTAGTAATAGGGAAATTATTTAGTCATAAGACAACTATAGTCTACAGTTAGTTGTCTAGGTGAACTGTTGAAGGGACCATGTATCAATTTAAAACACCATTCAGATCGTTTCTGTGTGACCCGTCAATGTCAGGCAAAACAACACTCTTAACTAAAATAATTAAAAATTGCGATAAAATGTTTGTGGAAAAGCAAAAAAAATCTACTATTGTTACAGTATTTGGTAGGAGTCACACGATAACATAAAAGCAATTGGCACAGCGGGATTGGTGCAGATAAAATTCATGCAGGGATTTGATTCGTTCAAAATTATTGAACGAAGCTCTTGGCGTATTAATGACATTCCGGCTGAACCCGTTAAAAACTGATCCTGAGAAATGTTGCTGTGGCTAATTGTTCGCCTTCATCATGAACATATTTTCATTACTCTGGTTCCTACCACCCTCTTTCATCAGAACAAATGTATGCAAACATTTGCATTGAACTGCACCTACTATATCATCTACAGAGTTGTTCGTGATTCTAGCTCCCTAATAACTCTCAATAAACAAATCTATCCGGGCGCCCCCAAATTTCTGCTCTCAGCGTACAATCAGGCAACTAATAAACACTACGGCTATATTCAATTGGATCTTAATCAAAATACACCCGAGGATTTGCGTGTAGTCACAGATATTTTTGACAATGAAATTACAGTATATCTCCCCGTGAACAGTAAAAAGACCTATTAGTTGCCATCATGACACTGAAAAAAACTACATGAAAATAGACATTTATTTTCAGTTCTAAGCACTTCAAAACCCCCACTAAGGAAAGCCATACTCAAACATGGTATTGACAATGATTTCATTAATCTAATATCTGAACTTTGTTTAAATTTGACCGAGGGCAATGTTCAACTGCCAGAAGTAGTTAAGCAACAGGCAAAGCACCGTATTTCCGTTGTACGTACATCGGCCTCTAACAACAGAGGAAAGAATTGTAAAAAGAAATGTCTTCTTCAGGCGGGCGGTAGCTTTTTCACACTTTTACTACCGATAATTGCAGGACTTGTAAACAGTTTTCTCTAGCGAGAATGGCCAAACCCTATAAATTGACTCCAATAGAACTCGCTCTCTCACCCGTGGAACACTTTGAGGATAATCTGAGTAAATTCATTGAAAACGAGAATATTGAGGATGATAAAAAACTGCTTTTACTTCAAGATGCACTTCGCCGAGTGGACCACCATAAGCCCTATCGCGCGAATGCCAGTGGTATCAATCACAAAAAAGAATCATCTTCTCAGGATTCTACTGCTGCTGCTGGAAAAAAATTAAAGATGGAGTAATTTAATTCCTTTGTATCAAAAACTTTAAATCTGTTGCCTCACTAATTTCGTGAACAATTTAAAGGGCTCCTAAAATATCTCTTGGAAAGTGGTCAAGATCATTTTCAAGCTGATAGGCGTGGGAATGATATTATAATTCAAGGCAAGAGCTATAATCTACTCTATCTCATCTATGACGTTGTTACAAATCGTAAAGGACTATTATCATTTGACGCTCATCTATACAAATTTCTAAATACATCAAACTTCCCCAAAAGCCTTATTAGCAATAGACAAATTCTAAAAAAATTAAATGAACATGTAGCTTTGTCAACACCATAAAAATATGAACATGAAAAAGAAGAAGATTTTAAATCAATTTTGGAAAATACTAGCACACCTATTGGAAACTTTACAATAAGGAGGAGCAGTACACCACTGATAGCTAGACAAAAGCGAAGACGTATCAAGTCAACATCACCACCACCAACCACCAGTATACAAAAGGGTAGCGGACGTTACACTACACGTTTACATTCAAAATGGTTGAAGTTCTGAAACGTGTTTATGAAAGTGGGGAGTTTAAGTTCCCCAACCACTCTTTCCAAAGTCACTGGTGTTCACGCTAAAAGTGTACAAGACTATCTACAAAATGAATCAAGTTACACTGCATAGAAATCTTAGGTTTCGTGCTAATCGCTATCGAAAAACTAAAGCCTTTTCCCCATTGCATATAATGCAAGCAGATCTCTTAACTCTGGATGAGATTCAAAGCCGTCACGATACACCATACAAGTACATTCTACTTGCAATCAGTGTTTATAGTTGCTAAGCAAATGCTATTCCGTTCCGGTCAAAGAGAGGTGTTGAAGTTGCTCATGTCATTGAAAGTATTCTCGAACAGGATTCGTATAAAAAAAAAATTCAAACAGATCGCGGTAGTGAATTTGTTAACCCCCGTGGTGCATAAGTGATATCGAAATATAGAAAACTGTCTTTCTTAGTTCAAGTGCTGTAAAGCCCGCACTGGTCGAACGATTGATAAAAACTATTCAACTTTAATTTCAATATATTGTACATTGAAAGATACATCTGCTTTTATTCATGATTTACATAAAACCATGTTGATTTATAATCAACGACCTCATCGATCATTGTCCAATTCAACCCCAATGGAAGTTCATCATTCTGATCATAATACAATTGACACTTTTCTTAAACAATATTCTAATGAAACGATAGTCAAGAAGAAAAAATTAAATGTTGGTGATACTGTTCGAATTAATAGAACAACTAATGTTTTTGAAAAGGATAATTACTTGCGGTCCAGAGAACTTTTAAAAGTGGCAAAAATCCTAGACACTAAACCCATAACTTATCGTTGGCGCGATGCCAAAGATGAAGAAATTCTCGGCGGCTTTTATGACTATGAACTACAAAAAGTTAAAAATAATAGTGAAATCTATCAAATTGAAAAGATATTAAAGACTTGTACTCGTAGGGGTAAGAAATAGTTACTTGTTCAGTGGCTAGGATACAACTCTGATTTTGATTGTTGGATGGGTGTTGAAGATATTGACAATGCCCAATGATTTTTATGTAACTTTTATGTCCAACGTTTCCGATCCTCTCTACAATGACTTGAATAAGACAAGTGATTTTTGGACGAAACTCTTCCCCGCTATCACATTTGATGGTGCATACACAGGAGCACGTGGCGACTGTGGCTCCAAAAATACCTTGCACACCTCGAGAATGGATTGCGCTTGTGGCGTAAAAATCATAGCAACTAAGTGGACACTCGTTTCTAAGTAAGGAGAGGTTGAGACGCTTAAATCCAGCGAGAATCCACAGTTTACATTAAAATCGGTTGAATTTAATAATATGACCGATTTGTGTCGTACAATCAATAGGAAAATATCATATCGCAGGAATGGTAAATTTGATTTTAATTATTAAATGGAACATGATAGGATTTACATTACCTCACCTGTTGACACTGAAATAATTATTCTCAATGATAATCTGACACGTTCTTGGCTTTAAACAGAATATGATCAATGGGGAAAACGCTGGCACCGTTTATGGGATGGATCAAGTTATTTTTGCTGATTATCCACCTGGTTTCGCTTCGGACTCTTGTATATTTCTCTATACATCCTTTTTGGAAACATCAAGTGTCGTTAATTAAAATGTTCCCCTCCTACGTGTTTTTTAATGAAAAACGACTCACGAACATGTTCATCAGTACAATATAAATCATCTTCAATATGTTCCTTTTAATACTTCGCATTGGAACTCGGTCAGTTAAAACTAAGAGGAGAGTTGAGTGATCCTAATGCAATGAAAAAAGGCTTAGCAGTGATTATAGGTCATTTTCGATCTATTGTCGGCGACACCACCACCACCTAAAATGAACAATAGAAGAATTCCATTTGTCTATCCCGATATTGATTGCTATGTTGGTGCTCTGAGTCCACGTCAAATAGGCAATGGATTGGACAACTACAAGGGGCGTACTACAATGTCTGGCTATCGTCTTGGTAGCTGGTTTGCTAGGCTATTTCGTTCTGCACTACCCCTTGCCAGAAAATATCATGTACCTGCTGCATCAAATTTTGCTGCCTCAACACTACAGGACTGGGGATCTGGTAAGAATTTTAAGGAGAGTATTAAGGAAAATATTACATCTTCAGCAAGAGCCGTTGTTGAGGAATTAAAGTCTCAGCAAAATGGGAAGGGCTTTAAAAGGATGTGTGCACCTCATTCACTCATCAGTCTCTACCCAGGCGGGAAGTAAAGGACATCAACGGGGACTTTGAGAAATAAAACAAGGAAGACCAATAAGAAGAAGAAAAAGAAAGATTGTTCGATCAAAGAAGGATTTCATCTCTTAAGATGATTTATCTCCCCCACAAGGAATCACATCCATCAATCAGTTCCTCATTGAATCTGTTCAGTACTGAAAATGTTGATGTCAGTATCAAGTATGGCTACTATGAACAATTTCAACCCCAACAACCCCTCTCGGAGAATATATACTTTCAAATATTTTCCAATGAAGACTATTTCATTGATTTGTCATCAACATTTATTGATTTAAATGTTTCGGTGAAGAAAAAGTCAGATAATACAACTCCAACTGCTGCCGATGGTCTCTCCTACGAAAACTGTATTCTACACAATCTGTTCAAACAAATTAATGTATTTATAAATGGAACATTGGTGAGCACTAGCAATAACTTATCCAACGATGCAAGCTACATACAATTTATAATGATGACACCAAAGGCATACAAGGAATTGAGAGGACAATCATTGGGCTATGAATATCGATCAGGTGTTGATACTGACGGCGAGTTGACAACTGCAATGAGCCAGGAGTATCATCTGGTGGGAAAATTAAATCATGAGATATTCAATATATCCCAATGGTTACCCCCCAATGTCAAGATTGGCATAAAGTTGCGACTAGCCATATCGAATTTCATTTTGAGAAAAACACTTCCTGCAGCACCTGATGCAAATGTCATTATCACATCGGCAATTCTCCACGTCCGAAAACAACAGGTTATGAGCTCTGGTTTATTGCCAGTGGAAAAGCTAAGTGCCAGTGGCAACAACATTAAACTTCTTGTCCCTCATACGATGACCAATCAATGTCACATTGCCACCGGCTCTCGTAGCTATAACGAATACTCATTTATCAAGGGGTAAATCCCGTCAACCCAGGCTTTGTCTTTTATAAAAGACGGCAATGCCGTTGAATCATGGGATGCATCCCTCCATGCCTTAAATTTTTTCGGTCTATCTACCTTCGTTTACAAATTAACTGGTCTCCCGATGCGCACTCTCAATCTTTACATAAAATCATATAGAACTCTATGAGTTGACCATGCAATCCCTAGATCATGACTCCCAACTATTTGAAAATGGAATAACCGATTCAATGTTTTTAAAAAATCATGGCGTAGTTGTTTTGGACTTGTCGGGGACCCAGGATATGAGCATAGTACGAACAGGGAATGCACGTTTAGAGTGTACATTTGCCGATGCTTTGACTGAGAGTATCACGCTAATATCATTGAGTCAATTTGAAACCTATTGGGAAATCACACCCGACGGCAGTGATCTACTAGACCTAGCACCATGAACAAAAACCAAATAATCAACGGATTTAATATGGATCCATGCATGCTTCAGTGCAAGTTCTGTCGCATACATCTGTACTTCATTGAATACAGTATGTGTGTTAACAATACCTTTACCATTGTTTATAGTAATCCCTTGACTTAAAAACCAGTCGTTGGCTTTGCTTCTTTCCATCAGCGAAGAATCTCGGATTTTTTTATTATCTTGGCCTATCGTATAAATTCTACACTCCACACATCAGCAACTTTATTGAAAGCAGTGGGAAAACTATTATTCAAAATCAACGAAGAGTACAGGATTTAACGACTAAGACATGTGGCTTTCATGTACTACTCTTTTTCATGTTCAGATTTCGGGGCTATACTTACAAACAGTTTCTCGACATTTACGTTGACTTACCTCGATTGAACGACTTTCTTGCGGAAAATATACTTACAAGCGTTTTTAATATTGATTTTAGTGCCATACGAATAATTTTTTCTAAAAATGTTTTTGAATTTTTTTATTAATAATTTAAAAAAAATGTATATACTTGATAAAAACGACTTTTCTACTCTTTAGGTTTCATCTTCTACTAGGTATAGGTATTTGTCAATAAAAACTAATGTAGGTAGATTATCCAAATTCACAGTATACTGATCCTGATGTACTGCAATGTCAGGGTCACATTTTCTACAGTAGAGTGTAACTTCACTCTTGTTATATCTATTTGTATAGTCAATGATACTATTCTCATTCATTCTATAGAATTCCCATGTTTCAATTTGCTTATTTGAAGCAATGTCACAAACAGTGTCCTCAAGTGGCGAATCACATTCAGTCACAGCCAAATAAAAATCAGTGGGCTTATAATCATAGCAGTCATTGTCTTCACAACGATGACGTAGAAACCATATTCTTTTGTTGTTCCAACAGTTGAATCGCTGACCCGGCTCCTCCTCCCAGAACAATCTAAAACCACGACGATACCAATCTCGTAGCAATAAACTAAAATCGCGCTTAGGATTCTTTCCAATCATACCGGGATATGTATTCTCCTACTGATTACATTTATCATAGTGACAATTGGAGCATAGGTGCCCTCTAGGATGAGAGTCACACACCTCTTCAAGACAGAAATTACAACCTTTAATTTGTACAGCATAACCTCTATGCAATTTACACGGGTTGCATAATAAGCATTTTTCATCATACCCATCAATCATTCTACAATTCTCACATGATGACCAGCTGCCCAGTGTGTACTTACATAGTGGACATGAATGGAACATTTTGTCATGTGTTGACACTCTCACTGCCACAATGAAACTGAGCTAGCAACAACAACAAATTGAGTGAGATAGAGAGAGGAGTAAATCATCCTTGAACACCATCTTTCTCACGAGAAAAAAGTCCTAAATTTCTAAACTAGTGTTTAAAAGTATATCCACAATATCATTTTGCCGTGTCGTGATTAATATATCGATAAATTGTGTAAATGCATTTGGACCACGACGTAAAAGCTTCATGCAGTAGTCTAATGATGGAGAATCAGTTTTCATTATATCGGCAAGCATTCCCTGAGAAAATATCTTCCTTTGAATAGACTGTTCTAGAAAATAATCAACTAGTATCAAACATTTTTCCATAAGAACTAGATTCCCCATGATTCGCTATTTCTCAAATCTATCCTTTTTTAGAGTCCTAACACTCTCACAACAACTTCAGACTAACCTGATTTTTTTTCTATGAAAATCACTCCTTTGAATCCAATTACCAATCAAGTTATTGTATATGGAGTAACCTCCACTCTCTGATTAGCCCTAAAAAATGGGTGTTGTCTCAAAAACCAGTCTGGTTGAAAACGTGGTTTTGAAGCAAACTTGTGTAACAAGCTAGACTTCAGGAACCAGGGGGGAATCCCCGCTCGAACTGTTCGCTTTATGGGTGTTGTCTCAAAAACCTGTCTGGTTGAAAACGTGGAGTTGAAGCAAACTTGTGTAACAAGATAGACTTCAGGAACCAGTGGGGAATCCCCGCTCATACTGCTCGCTTTTTAAAATTTCCACGTAAACTGTAATGCATATTCATGTGTAATTGATACAGTCTGGTTGAAAACGTGGAGTTGAAGCAAACTTGTGTAACAAGCTAGACTTCAGGAACCTGTGGGGAATTCCCGCTCGTACTGCTCGCTTTTTAAAATGTCCACGTCAAACTGTAATGCATATTCATGTGTAATTGATATCAATAGCAAAATACCAGTCTAATTGTCTTATACAATCCTGACTAGTTTCAAAACGTGTTTGACCACTTTATAGGTTTTGCACGCTTTTTGCAATGTGCACGTGGAACTGTAGTGCAAATCATGTGAGGGAGTACTGACTCTCTTTGAAAAGGTGTATAGCTTCCATAGAAATCTTTTCCTATAGCTTCAAGCAAATAGGATGGTAATTCCTTTAGGACCGGTAGAAATGTCTTCCTATAGGACCGGTAGAAATATAACATAGCACTCTACAAACGGAAAGCAGGTCGTCCCCCTCTGGGGTGGGAGGACGTCATAAAGAAAGATTTAAAGGAAATGGGAACTTTGTGGGCGAGTGTGAAAAGGGAGGCTTTAAATAGATTGGGGTGGAGGAGGAGCTTGCTTAGCTGTGTTGGCCTCAGGCGGCTTGTTGCTGCGGTGAGTTGTTAGTAGTAGTAGTAGTATAACGCATGCAGCATTACACAAGGAACATAGCTAAGTATAAAATACCAAGAGTAATGAGTCTATTTACAAAAGACGTTTTAAGCAGTTTCGTGATAGTGGGGCGGCTAAGCTTTAAAAACCAGAAGAATCGTTCATTTTTTCAAGAAAACAAGAAAGCATTTGGTGGACTTATACTTTCGACCGCGCTGAACAATCCTAGAACTGGAGGCAAAAAATTTGATCACTGGAACGTCGTCGAAACGTCGAATAAAGTCGCGAATTGTCAAAAGGGGTTATAATAGCCCAGAAAGTCTTGAAATGGGTAAATTACTGCTGAACCCACTGGTCATCTCATTTTTATTCTCAGATCATATATACGTCTAAATGTCACAAAACGTCGCGAAAATTCAAATGGGGTTCTAATAGCCCAAGAAAGTATTGAAATGGGTAAAAATGCTGCTGAACCCATTGGCCTACTCACTTTTTTCTCGGATTATAAGAAAGTTGTCTAAAGAAACCTATTAGAAAAAGAGTCCATCGAATAGCTTGTGTTAGATAGTCGACTAATTGTTGAGGTAAAAGCATTTGTTTCATCCCTATGTCAAAAAGGGGAACAACAGTACAAGGAATTCGTGAAGAACCACTTTGTCTTGAGTAAACAACCACTGTCTGACACAATCCCTGGAAATAATGTCTAAATCATAGGCAGCGCAATCACGCTGCCTAAGTAAAGAACGATGTTGGCACAATGTAAGCTATTATTATTTTTTATTTTTACTTTAGACCAGGGCACTTCATATCGAAGGAGTTGTCGTAGAAACTTCGAAAAGCACTGATTCGATTGGAAATTGGAGTGGCTTGTGCCCTTTTTAATAGTCGAAAGTGATTGGAAGGCAACTAACCTTCCACGCCCACCATTTTCCCAAACACATCCAATCAAAATTTTGAGATAGCCATTTTTTCAGCGTAGTTGATTTCCAAATAGAGATTATGTTTTTGAGGAGGACACTCCCCCAAAACCCTCAGGGCAAGGGTTGTAAGTTATACCCTGGGGGCATATAAGGTTATTATTGAAAGCTTTGTCGTAGAAACTTCAAAAAGAGCTCATTCGATTGGATATTCAAAGGGCTAGTGCTCTTTTTAATAGTCAAAAGGGATTGGAGGGCAACTAACCCCTCTCTCGAGCCCACCTTTTCCCCAAACATATCCAATCAAAATTTTGAGGTATCCATTTTATTCAACGTGGTTGAAAATTCTAAAAATTAGGTCTTTGAGGATGACAAACCCCCACAGCCCTCAGGGCAAGGGTTATAAGTTATGCGCTGGGGGCATATAAGGTTTTCACAGAGAGCGTTGTCGAAGAAACTTCAAAATGGGCTCATTTGATTGGAAATTTAAATGGCTAGTGCCCTTTTTAATAGTCGAAAGTTTTTAGAAGGCACGTAATACCCCTTCTACGCCCACAATTTCCTCATACATGTCCGATCAAAATTTTGAAATAGCCATTTTGTTCAACGTAGTTGAAAATTCCGGAAATTCCATCTTGGAGTAGGATACTCCCCCCACAGTCATCAGGGCAATGGTTATACAAAAACGGAATCAAATAATCTACCAAGAATACAACTACCAAAAATCAGTATTAATAAATAAATGAAACCCAAAACAAAAAGAAATTAAAATAAGACAAACTCAAAACGAGGAGAAATTAATCTGAGTAGGGCTCTAAACCCTATGTTTTCTAAAAACCAGAATATAATTTGTACTTTACTGAAAAAAATTCTTTTAAAAGTTTTCACTTTTATTATTTTAAGACATCAAAAATTAATTAAGATTTTAAGGAATAAATATCAGCATTATGTATATTAAACTGACAATGCACTTTTTTTCAATAAATTCATTTGAATTTTTTTCAGTAAAGTACAAATTATATTCTGGTTTAAATTCATTTTTAGTTTAATGGAGTTCTTTACTTTTTTTGAAAACTTATTTTGTGCAAAAAGTTTTTTCGATTAATATTTCAGAAAAAGCGAAGAAATGCTGCAAATAAACCGATGAAGAGCAAGCTAGATGCCTCGAGGAAGAACACAGACCTCTTTTCTATTCTCTATATTGCTAGCCAGGTCAGATCTACTGACCTGACAAAATTCTTCCCCCATGAAAATCAGATGTTTCCTCCCACGCTTTCAAGTGAACTCCGAAGCAGCCCAAAATTTGGTCTCATTCCACTGCTGCTTGAAGATATAGAAACAAGTTCAACGGTGGCCTTGCTACAAGCTGGAATCCATGGCACATCTGTCCAGAGATATCATCATCAATGACTAGTGCAACCTAATGTGACAAAGACATTGACGAGTACGTTGTTGTTGAGCTCGAGTGATTTGTAATCCTTCTATATAACCGCACGCCTTGCGATGCTGATATCTATGAGGCTCACAAAAACCTGTTGAGCAAAGGCAAATCGGTGTACCAAACTCCTACAACGAGAGCAGCAACGCTTCAGTATATCTGACGGGACGGTTCCACATTGGAGTGATTGTTATTGTTTCCTGCCAAATTTCAATCGAAGTGATGCTTTGTTTTCAAGTTATATGTACCTCTTTTTGTTAATTACGATGAATCTCACAAAGTGCCTAAGATATCTTTTTGTAATATCTCCGTGGATTCTAATAGCACAGTGGATTGATGCTCTGCCTGTGGATACAGAGCACCAGGGTTTGATCCCCGCCGCAGCAAGGTTGGGCGACAAGCTTACTACTTGTCTCTGTAAAAAACACTCAGCAACTGAAACGTCAGTTTGACGCCCTATGCGCCAGCAGTGGCTCAGGAGGATCTTTATCCTTTTTCTTTAATATCTCTGTACATGAAAAGTCAACTTGAAACATGACAGAGTGAAGATCAGTTTGACTGTAATAAAAATAACGATTCATTCACCCAACTGCTTTCCTGTACAGTGCGAAAAATATTGGTTACAGGCGTTTTTTGGTATATCCACAACGTTTTGAAATGAAGTTTTAATTCTTGGAATCAGTTTGTATATTTGATGTCCGGCTTCTGATTTTCAAAATTGAACTCCCGTTACTCGGGATATCCACAACGGTCTGAAATATAATTTTAATTCTGAGAATCAGGTTGTATAGAAATTTCTAGAAATTTTCAGCATAGTTGAGGCCTCTTCCACGGCTTTAATTTACCGACTCTTATATATCAGCAAATCGTTATTTGAAAAAGGTGCAACGTTTTGTTACGTTTAGACGACGTTCTTACGATCTGAGGATAAAAGTGAGACATCCAGTGGATTCAGCAGCATTTTCTGTCTATTTCAAGACATTTTTGGGCTACTAAAACCCCATTTGAATTTTCATGACGTTCGAACGACGTTCTTATGGTCTGAGCACAAGTGAGACGACCAGTGGGTTCAGTAGCATGTTTTACCCATTTCAAGACTTTTTGGGCTATTAAAACCCATTTGACAATTCGTGGCGTTACACAATGTCTTGAAGACGTTCTAGTGATCGAATGTTTTGCAGTGCTTCCTTGAAAAAAATAAATAAAAAATGAACGAAACTTATGCTTAGCCGCCCCACTATAATACCTAGAGAACAATGAACAACCTATACTATCAAACGTGAAAAGACCAATCTGAGCAGCTAAGGTAAAGGGTATTGAAAAAATATCTGAAGTAAATAGAAAGCTAATAGAAAGCAAACACCTATTCGTATATGAAAAAAGACTCGAATTACCGTTATATAATGACTTTCTTTCGTACGAAGGAATTTAACAGTAATCAAACACCTATCCACACATAAAGAAACTAAAAACCCCTAGATAAAATTGAAAAAAAAGGTTAAATTTCCATTTAAATTACTCCTCGGAATTTTGAACCTTATTCCACGGTATCCGAAGAGGAATCTCATGGAAAAGTCAAACAACAGATGATGGATTATGATGTATACGGATGATGAAATATGAATGTATGACGAAATACAATTCGACGAAATAGTCGAATAGTAAAACTTTTTTTTCAGTCGCGTTTTATCTCTAAATTTGGAGCACAATACCTACAGAAAGGGATTTCCTCTCCCTGAAATAGGTCCAAAGACTTCCTTCGAGAAGAATTAGAAAATAACAGCCTAAAAACACACATAGTTCAAATTGCCAAATCATATCGCTCATAATGACATGGATAATCGTTGAAGCAGCAAGTACATCAAAAGAAAAACACTCTTTTCCCTTGTATCCATTTTAAATCTACATATACCTGAAGATCGCACTTTTCTAAGATTTTTCTTTTAATTATTATAAAATTATAAATACTTCAAGCCAGCAAATTTTCGTCAGTATTACCGCATTGATTTGTGAAAATAAATATTCGCCGATAAAATATAATACTAATATAAATATAATACTAAATAATACTAAATAAAATATAATATCGTCAGTTGACTCCAAAAGACAATTACACCTTCGGAGAAATAGCTACACCTTTTGAAGCAATTTTATGACATATTTTTTATCTTGTTTTTCCTAATTTTTCACCCACATTTTTAAAAGCTTGGAGCCTGCTAGTACCAAAAACTACATAGCAGCACACTGAAGTCTTTTTTTTAACTGAATGTCCGATTTTCCCAAAGTTTTAAAATATCCTTACAAAATTTAAAATATTAATTTTAATTTTAAATATATAAATATAATAAAAAAGTGTAAATATGCAATAAAATTTAAAAATACAAAAAGTAAAAATTTAAAATATATACCTCAATTTTAAAATATATATGGTTGTGCAAGGGTTACATAACCAATTAAACAAATTAGATATCATTTTCGCTGTCCTTATTCAAAATTACTAAACCTAATATTTCCCGTCTGGCCTTTACTCCTATTTGCACCTTAACTCTTGTTTCTGGCAGTTTCTTTTCGTTTTAAGTTTAACTTGATTATTCACAGTAATTTCTGTTCGTTTTGGGTATTATTTACTCATTGGTAGCGATTTCTGTTTGTTTTAAGTCCACATTATAATTTTACTTTATTTCTGTTCGTCTTTAACTTAATACAACTCTATACTTTCCTTTGAAAAACTCATTTTTTGGACCGAAGTTTCTACGTTGATTAGGGTGTGTTGATTGAAGCTTAAGAAGAGCTGAAATTTCAAAGAAAATCTAACACCCTTTTACGGGTAAAGCTATAGCATTCATCATAAACAGGTCAATATGACTTTTGATTATTTGAAGGAGAGGTAGACATGGTCTCGGCATTAAGTTTTACAAGCGAGATTCGTTAGCATAAAGTCAGAATCGGTAGAAAGAAGTGTGGAAAGATTTTCTTTTCTGCCCTATAAGATTTACGAAAGACTAATAAGAGCAAAATTATTATATTGAAATCACAAATACTTTTATTTCCAAATACGCTAAAAAAAAGTAAGAAAAAAACTTTTCCTAAAGAATAAGTTATTTTAAGTCTTAAAATGAAATAGAGGAGCAATCAGAATATGCTAACAAATTCTGTCATGTGTTCCACCAGCGAGTATGGGAAACTTGCAAGAGTAAAAACTAACACGAGAATCGTAATATTAATCACGCCTAAGGCCGTATTCAGGAGGTGGAGGTTTGAACTCCCCTCTGAAATGTTGGTCCAACTCGTAAAAACGTAACGTGAATGAATATAAAAAAAATTTTGGTGCATTCTTTAGTCTTTTTTGTACCTCCTCCGAACCGAATCCTTTTGTAACCCACCTCCCCCTCACCCCCGAAAAAAAACCTGGATACAGCTCTGATCTCGCCATCTAGCTTTTGGCAATTTCGACTGACCCTAAACTGCAGCACAATTGTCCTTTCAGGTATTTTAAAATGTAGAGGAGGGTATATAAAGTAGAATTCTGTCACCGGTGCAGTAGGCCTATCCGCTTAAAATCAACTAGCCTACTTAACCTGTACATATTTTTCCAAGCTGACCTAGCCCCACTTTGTGCAGATCGAACTTTGGTTTAAAATAGCTCTAAAAAAAACTCCGGTTAATTATCCCTTACAGAAAAATTTACAAATAATGCATTGTGTTTCACTTTTAAAAAAAAAGGCATAGAGGAGTGTATGGACAGCTTGAATACAGTGCAAACGTTTGAAATATTCCAGAAAACATGACAATTATCTTCTGAACTAAGTTTTTTTTCTATTTCTGCACAATGGAAGCATTTTGCAAGTTTGTTGCAAAATGCACATACAATAACGTATATTATTCTAGGGAGGGAGGTTGATCAATATCAAGGGGTTTCCACCTGATTCTATCTCAAGGAAAAAATCTCCCCACTAGAGCGCGGGTACATGCTTCTATCGGAATGTTAAAATGAGCTTTAAAATTAAGACCGCTTAACGGTAAGTTAAGTAAATAAAACAGACAGGTTAGAAACATAGTGTGGCTGTGAAATTTTTCAGTTATATTATTGTTACGCAAAGCAAGTTTTTACAAATTACTATTAAGCAGATGGAAATCCTACAAATGAAAAAATTTAGGTTTTGAGTGCCAGGAAATCTGGCCCCATCTCCACGAAGAAACCCCCTCCCACGGAAATATCCTCTAGACGATTCATAGGAATTCAGGCAAAATCCCCCAGTGTACAACTTTCCATGGCAGGTTCGCTCCCTGAAAACCTCCCTCCCCATGGAAATTCCCCCGTGAAAAAATCTACAACAGAAAATGTTTGAGACCTTGGAGACAATAAACTGCTTGAACTTTTATGATTTTTCAATGAAGTAGCTATTAAACTAAAACCCTCAAAATTCTATTAAAGACTTGCGATGACAAGCAATGATCTCTTCTTCCGGCCTCATAGGCACCACCAATGCCATTCGAGCACTTTTCTTTCCTCGTCAAAATAAGCAACATGGCCGTTAAATATACAGGAAGTAATTGTGGTTCCTACAAAAATAAACTCGAGTTTGAAAGACTACTTCCATTCTATGAGGAAGATGCAAACAAACCGAAATGGCTGATAACAGTAATGACCCTGCTTCAACAGCTAAGTCGATCATCCCTGCCGGCCTCTTTTTTTTTAATAAATCATAAAATCGTGAAAGAGCTACAAAGACTTGAATATGTCCTTAGAAGGTCCATTAAGACCTAGAATATTTAATGTCTATCAAGGGGATAAAATATGTAAGGCCGAAACCCTTAGATGGAGAAGGGGATTTAAAATCCAAAGCAACCAAAAGTCTTTTGAGATAACTCGGTAGGTCACAAAAGTAAAAGCTTTTGTGACCTACTCTACCATGATCTACCATTTAAATATTGTAGGACGGAGACAATTTCTTAAACCACATTGGCCTGACATAACATAAAGAAAGAAAACCGATAATTTCCCATGACAAAGGTATTGTCCAGCACTACAGAGAATCTGTTGAAATTTATAAATACCAACATTTAGGTCTAGCTTTAAACAGAGATTCCGGTGATTTAAGAATAAACGAGTCATATGTCGGTTTACTCAAAAGAGAAGCCGATACTTTAGTAATCCCTGAAATAAACCTTGAACCACTTTCCCAGTCATATAATCAAACACGTGAACAACCCCTTAGGTCTCAAAGGGTGTCGGCAAGAAATGCAATAATTAAAATACGAAATCAGATGACATAGTTCTCCAACTTATTTAATTGCTGGTTCGTTTTGTGTTTCAGTGAGTGAATTTTTTGTTTTCGTTGATTCCTAAGTTGTTCGCAAGTATCCGTCGATGGGAGTTCAGATTTTTTTGGATTTTGTGCAAATCGCCGGTTTTGGCGAATTGCTTTCCTTTATGGCTGTTCGGTATTTGGTTTTAATTCCTGTAATTTTTTGGCTTTTATTGAATGTATTCATCTTTTAAGTTTTTGGTTTTTTGGTTATTTTCACATTGACTGTCCACGTTTGTTTTTTGTTGTTTTTTTTCTTCGGCACTTTCCTTGGATACATTATTCCGTTTCGCGCTGAAGAAGAGAGGCGTTTGTCCTCTCGAAATATTTGCTTTGTTGTGTTTTTTCAGTATTTTCATTTGGCCTTTAAAAACCCCATTTTTGCTCGTTTTTCTTTCTTTATATTGTAGGACGGAGGAAGAGTATTCGCCACAGGAATCGGGCTGAGATGGCGTAATGCTACAGCCTGTTCGTAGCAGCAGTCGTGGTGGTAATTCTTTTTACGTGTTGTCTCTGTTAGTAATTGATCATGAAATCATGAGGACGATGTTTTACAATCATAAAAGAGCAGGGGAAAAGAACGAGTAACCTCCAAAATAAGAGGTTCAGAACCACCAATCTCTAAGATAAAGTACCCAGAAACGCAGAGATATATACAATATATAACAATTATCCATAAAAGTCCCAATTTTTTAGAAAATACCATGGTTAAATTACTAAGAACTAATTGATAATAGCCACTCAGTGTCCAGGACAAATGTTAACTTTGCTCCCCTATAATTATGATAACGTTTTGAAAAAAAAAGAAACCAACCATAATGTCTTCCATCTGCCTAAAGTTTCACTGAAAACGCTACAGAAATGACGAAAGTTCCAACTTGACTAAGAAACATATCTCCTAACAAACCCAAGCTTTTTTTTCCTTAAATAAGATCACCTTCTACATTCCAAAATGAGCGTGTAGATACTTAAAGTACCATAGACAGTGAAAAAGAAATCTGACTGTTGGAATTAATTAAGTGGAAACTTGCACAACCATGTATATCTAAAAATTTAAGGAAAATTCATGAATTATATTTTTAATGAAAATGATCTCCATGTCCAATTAATTAATAGAAGCAATTAATAGAAGCGGGTGCCTGAAAAGAAACAAGGAACTGGCACGAAAAATCAACAAAAAATAAGCTAAAATCATATGGTACCAAAAACCTTAAGAAGGTGTAGTTGCCTTTGGGAATCAACAGGTCATTAAAGTTTGGATTTTAAGTAGTGAAGTTTAACCAATCAGTCTTGATTATTTATTTTCATGGTTCAACGTGGCAACGCTGACGAAAACGTGATACTGCCCTACTAATTTCATAATTTGAGGCAACCAAAGTCAAATGTTAGATAATCGCGGCTTTAAGGTATGATAGAGCCTACTAGGCCCAGGGGGGAATGTTTTTACTTGATGTCCATGGTACTTTAAATACACAAACGACAACACCATATACTAATTGCAAAATGAATAATTTATTTCGAAACATCCTTAGATACTTATGTATTATGCCGCCAACACTCAAGTTTACGCAGTGTAAAACTCGAGAACTAACCCGTTTTATCTGTCTGTATTAAGAACAATTATTTTTCTATTATTAAGAACTATTAATAGAACTTAATATTATTAAGAATTATTAATATATTATTAAGAACAATTATTTACGTTCAGTAGAAAAAGTGGCAGGTGACATAATGCATTGGAATTATATAGTATATTTGCGCATTAGGGGGGGGGGGGGGTTAGAATATCCCCCTAACCTAATGTACAAATATATAGCCCAAATTTGTTTCTAAAGTATTATATTTTCATCATGCTTTGGTATTTTTCATTGGGATTAACCTAACTTCACTTATTGAGTGTTGGTGGTATAACATGTAAGTACCCATCCTTATTAATAAAAATTAGTACAGCAGCTTTCGTGTAATAATTTCTGACGAATTTCAGATTTAAACATGCACAATACCTATATCTTCAAAGTAATGTGCTCTTTTTTACCATCGTGGTTCGGAATTGATGTTTTTAAGTTCTAGTTTAACATTTTTCCTATTTAAAAATAAGTATTTTAGCACATAGATATAATTTTTGGAAGAAAAGTTGGGTCTTCAGAAAAATGAGAGTGCGTACCAGAACCTAGTAACATTATTCATCAGTAACTGACTGTCATTACCTCAATCCTAAAATTATGAAAAAAAAACTTTTCGACTTATAATATATAAAAGGGGTTAACATTCACCGTTTTCTGCACTCGTACAATAGACGCCTGCAGGGAAGGGGGTTGAGGGGTCCTTGGGGGAAACATGCAGACATAAGAACCGTGTAAAAATAGGAAACGGGAAAAATTCCCAATTTAGATCTCGGTAAAAACAAAGATCCTAGCAGCACTTGCCCCTTCCCTCCCTCCGAGGAATTTCCTGGCGGCGTTTATGACTTGCAAAAATCCTTCTGCGCCGCCTTGAACATGTCCAGAGTTTTAATCGCATTTTGGTCTATTTTAATTAAATGAATATAATGTACAACCGAATGAACTGTATTGTTAATTAGTGCTCTGCTCTTTTGTTATATTGAAATTTCACTGGTCACAAGAGACAACAAACCAGGCCATCCGATAAATGACGCGAAGACTTTTAATTATTGATACCTTCAGAGTTTGACGCTGAAGATATTTGGGCCATGCCCTCTACGTGGACGCCCATAGACTAAGCCACTTTACATTGGAAACCGTTAGGACGTCATAGCGGGGGATGATTAAAAAATACACGTCCCCTCTTGACCTACTCCAGTCAGTTTTTGCTGTTTCCTGCCACAAATCAAAACCCAAACCGGGATTGAGTCAAATATCTATTTGATCGGAATCGAGATCGAGTCAAATAAGTATCAAATCAAATCAAATAAGCGTCCTGGATTCAAATCGGGATCGAGTCAAATAAGTGATCTATAAAGATCACTTGATAATCAATACGCTATCGAATCATGCAAGAAGATTTGATATGAATGATTATTCAAGCTCGAGCCTGCTCAAATTTACCCCCTCTCCAACAAGCCCCTATTTACTATTCAAACAATCAAACACTAACAGATGCTTACCTTGTAGTTTGAGTATACCCCTGGAGGATATGGAGGCTGCCACAGAACAAGAAGCGTTGTTTCATTTCTGAACCAAACGATAAATCTACCAGGTGTATTCGGCCCTGAAAACAAAGAACTATTATTTTCATATGATTTTCAATCAGCTGAGGGATGGGTAAATCCCTCTCCGAGGTCGTCTTAAAGGATCCGACCTCTCCTTGAGGTCGTCTTAAAGGATCTGACCTGGAAATTTTTTATCATGAGGTCCTAAAAGAACTTCTTTTTTCGTGGTTTCACAAAAAAAACAAGTTAGAGGGAAATTCCTCGCGTCTCTCCCCCTTCTAAGCGTAAAAACTGCGGTTATCAATGGATAGGGAGGGCCGAATCTCTATTGACCCTCAAAGATAGACTCAAGAAATTCTGGAGACTTTTGGCTTGGTCACATTCAAAGAATGTCATCCAACCAGCTACCAAAGATCATCTTCGAGGGACAAGTACATGGGACACACCCCCAAGGCAAACCTCGTAAAGGAGGCCCTAGACGGTCAATCATTTTGATCAAAAACTTCTGTCAATCGATTGAATCAAGCATGATTGACTGCCTAGGAACCTGTTTGACAGTCAGAATATCGCCACTATATTCATTAGATTTCCAGAAAAGAAGAGGTCCTAATAGAGTCACAAAGACCAGACGGGACTTAAGTCACGTCAGGTTTTAAGAAACCAGGGAGCAATCAATATTTGTTACTGCTGTGTCACATCCGTTGCAAATCAATAATTTTTTTTAATATTTTTATTTAAATTCGTCAGCTTAGGCCAAGTTCTGAGGCCTCAGAATTTTCATTTACACATTCATTTCAAATCCTGAAATAAGATAATATGCTTGTAAACACGTAACAACACATTATTGGTTGCTTTGAAGGTGAGGTAGACGCTGTTTATGTATGAAATACTACAATCTAGAATCATTGGTATAAAGAAACTATTTTTTCAAAATTTTTTTTTTTTTTTTATCTCCGAATGCAGTAAAGAGTAAACACTTTTGTGATCATTATTTGAAAAAAACTACGTTTTCTAAAGAGTTAAAGAGGCTGAGTTACAAGGTCGAACCTTAAAACGTACAGGGATTAGGAGGCACAGTTGGGGGGCTACCACCCCCAAACCCCCGCTTTCGCAGCCTTTAAATATAAAAAAAAATTTCTTTAAACTGAAAGTAAGGAGCGACATTAAAACTTAAAAAGAACAGAAATTATTCCGTATATGAAAGAGGCTGTGCCATCCTCAACGCCTCGCTCTTTACGCTAAAGTTTGACTTTCTCACAACTCTTTTTTTAAACAATAAAAACTTTAGCGTAAAGAGCGAGGCGTTGAGGATGGCACAGCCTCTTTCATATACGGAATAATTTCTGTTCTTTTTAAGTTTTAATGTCGCTCCTTACTTTCAGTTTAAAGAAATTTTTTTTATATTTAAAGGCTGCGAAAGCGGGGGTTTGGGGTGGTAGCCCCCAACTGTGCCTCCTAATCCCTGTACGTTTTAAGGTTCGACCTTGTAACTCAGCCTCTTTAACTCTTTAGAAAACGTAGTTTTTTTCAAATAATTTCTGCACGTTTTTGTACAGTTTATTACTTATTATTGCTTGACTAACTGTTAGCTGATCGTGTCAGGAGTTAAAGTTGGGGGCTTCCGCCCCCAAACCCCCCGCTCTTGAACATTCTTGTGTTAAGGCTTTTAATTCCTGAATACTCAAATCACGTCGTACAGGGTGCCTCCTAATCCCTGTACGTTTTAAGGTTCGAACTTGTGACTCAGCCTCTTTAACAGCCCCCCAACTGTGCCTCCTAATCCCTGTACGTTTTAAGGGTCGACCTTGTAACTCAGCCTCTTTAACTCTTTAGAAAACGTAATTTTTTTCAAATAATTTAAAAAAGAAACTGAGTTTCTTTTCAAAGTATATAAAAAAGTTGCTCTGATGGTGAATCGAACCCGAGTTTTCCGCCTGAAAGTCTAAAGTCTCAGCCGCTGGACTATACAAACACAATAGTAATTGTTGTTTAGCAAATAGAAGGTATTTTCGACGCAAGCAAATTCCCAAAAATCTTGATATGTGGTTTTTGGAAAACAGGGAAGGAGTGATCAGATTGAGCTGAAATTTCGACGATAAGCTCCCAGGCCCCAGGAAAGCTTATCCTCTAAATTTCAGCCCGATCAGACCACGTTAAAGGGGGGGTTGTGGAGGGAAAAATTCACATGGGCTAATATAGGAAAACGAGGTTTTTCGTAAATGTAAATTCGGGGGATAATTTTTTCGGTCTGAAAATATCAAAAGGCCCTAACAGGTCGAATTCTGCTTCGAATGAGTCCTCATTCAACCGGATCCGTTGCCAACTGTGGCCTGTAGGCGTGGCTAACAAAAAAAAAAGAGATGAATTTTAAGTGGGTATATTTGGTTTTTTGAAAACAGGGAAGGAGTGATCGGATTGAGCTGAAATTTCGAGGATAAGCTCCCGGGCCCTAGGAAAGCTTAACCTCTAAATTTCAGCCCAATCGGACAACGTTAAAGGGGGCTGTGGTGGGAGGGTCCAAACTTCCGGCCCAGTTTACCCCATGAAGATAAAGTCGGAGGAGGATGAAATTTTGCAAGTTTCTTAGTTTGAGCTTGGGCTACAAAATGCAATTACCGCCGTCTCTCTGCGACCTCTAGGACCTGAAATCGCTTAACATTGTGGTGGGTCGCCTCTTTATAGAGGCACAAGTGTGCCTCCTTGATGACGCAAAAAGGCGTCAATGAATAATTGCGTAATGTTGTATTTCATTTCTTTTAAACGATATGTTTTTGTTTCTGTCCATTCTTTCTTTCTTTTTCAAATAAAAACACACACAAAAACTGAGTTGATGTTCGAATCAGCCTAAAAAGAGAAGCAATAGTACACGTTAGCTTCTCTTATAAGATTAATAATAGCATAAAAATTAACACGATAATGCTGGTATAACCAACATATCTACAAAAAACAAAAGCAACCTGAATTTGAAAGCCCAGAGCAGTAGAGGCCCTATTCATGACGTTTATGTGGGCGTAGCTAAGGATGTTACCCTCGAAGGGGGGGGGGTGACCGTCTTCAATTAAAACTTAGCTTATCCTTTGATTTCAAAAATTTTTTGAGGGACTAAGGAGTAGGGAAATGGTTTTCCTAGAGGGGAAACCACCCCTCCCCTCTAGATATATACACCCATTGACTTAAAAAAAGTTTTTTCTATAGTTGATATTTATAAACCTAGGACATGTTCACGAGGCGATCAGGTGCACGGTGCTGTAGGAGGCATTTTCCATTCACTGAAAGAATTCTAGTCAAATATATGAACTTACTACATAATCTTGATAAGGTGTCCCTTTTCCCGACGGCCAAGTTTTGCGTAAATTTTACTGTGAATGTCCGAAATCTGGTTAATGTCGGCATTCACCGGTGAATGTCCGAAATTCCTTGTCCTCTGCTTGGATTCAAGTGGCTTTGCGAATCAGCTTTTTCATTCTTATGCAAGCTTTGATGGTAAAAGTTAGATTGGGTTAGGTTAAATTAGGTTATAAATCTCAGAAATGGTTTATATACCCATTTAAATTAAAACCTAATCCGTCACCATCAAACCTTACATAAAACTGAAAAAGCTGACTGGCAACACCGTCTATATCTAAGTAGAAAAAAGGAATTTTGGACATTCACCGGTGAATGTCGACGTTTTCCAATTTCGGACATTCACGGTAACATATACATAGGAAAAATATTACTGTAGCAACGTAAACTGATATGTTTGCTAAGCGCAGCTAAATAAACAACCATTTTTTTTACTAAATCAAAGAAAGTTACATGTTTTAGAATAAATAATTCATAGTCGGGACTCCCCCCGTCTCCAAAATATTTTTTGACTATAATATTTACTGTATTATATTTTCACAATATATTTATCTTGTCATATTTTTAGATATTCATTTTAAAGATACAACACTCAAGGATGTTATATTGACAGCTGTTTCTTGGTGAAATTCTTTTCAGAATTTATGAGCTATTTACGATAGAGATGCCACAGGAATTTTCGCGCGGCAGAATGTGTTCCTTAACCACTGGACTTGGATCAATGGAACGCACTAACAGCCAATGGAAACTAATTACAAAAGGATGGTTTTCTATATTTTTATGAAGAAGAGAGACGGTTCCAAATATTATTTCTCCTCTGCTCTTATTTATAATATTCCGCCGAGTAATATTGCTTATACAAAACAAGTTGATGTTTATAATTATTTAATGTGAAAAATGGATTGCTACTGGCCTTACGAAACACAATTTAGTTTTTAATAATTTGAAAAGATTTAAATTCGTTTTGAAAATGAACTAAAAAATAGAATTTTTTTCTGAGAATCCATGAATATAAGTGAAAACGAGACACAAAACGGATTGGGCTATATATAACTTACATGACTTCACATAACACCGACTTTTTCTCTTATGTATTCATAGATTAGATCAATTTCAGCCCAGTCCCCTTTGCGCCCCTCGTTTTCACTTATGTTTATATACTCTCGAGAAAACTGAGATTTGGGTCAGGAAGGCGTCAGGATATCGACACGTCAGGACCACTACCGTCAAGACATCAACAAAATCCGTCATAACACCGACAAAAAATCCGTCAGAACCACTAACCGTCAGGACATCGACAGTCACAATCGCTATCCGTCAGAACGTCGACAGTCATAACATCGACAAAATCTGTTATAATATATTAAATTTTAAAACTTTTGTTTTTTGGGGTTTAGGGGGGGAGGTACCTAGGTTAGGTTATGTATTTAATACATGCTATGACCCCCCGCCCTCTGATGAGCTAATATATAGCCGAAATTTGTTTCTAAAATATTATATACTTATTACTATTATAGAAACTTGTACAATTTTTTGTCGATGTCCTGACGGATTTTGTCGATGTTATGACTGTCGACGTTCTGACGGGTAGTGATTGTGACTGTCGATGTTATGGCTGTCGATGTCCTGACGTGTCGATGTTATAACTGTCGATGTTCTGACGGATTTTCCTTGTCGACAAAATGACGTTTAGTGCTTGTGACCGTTAGATGAAATGGTAGCACCTCTTTGGATCCAGTGAATTACGAAAAGTTATCAACCGTACCGACGTAGCTATGCTCCGGTTAGCTATCCCATATGCGCCGGTAATAATTCGATCTCAAACCAGAATTATTAGCAAAAACTTCGCATACGTGTAAAAAAACACTATTAATCATTTTTATCCTTCCCTATAACCATGCTCCAAAAACGCATACAGTATATGTTAGGTCAAATAGCGTCATAAAGGCGGACCAACAGAGCATGGGTATAAACAGCCTAGGCACTTATAAGCGCCACTAATTTTAGGATTAGATGTTCAAGAAGCACAGCATGAATAGGGGAGAGTGAGGCTAGTTGAAACAGGGATGACTCAAAGCCCTCAGGCTAGAGAGGATTCTAATATACCTGGTTTAAATGCATCTTAGGTTACATTCTATATATTATTGCTTAAAAGTTAATGGATAATGATTTTTCCTCATTGGTAATTGATTATCTACAGAAATAATGAAGAAGAAAAAATAGAATAACCTCTGCAAATGAGCAGCTTTTATCAAGCTGCTCGGCATTTATTCACCAGCTTGGCATTATTTCACCATAAAAAATACATTCTTAAAGCTCAACCATTCTATTACAAAAATATATTTCTTATTTTGGTATAAACTATGCAATATAGGAATTTTTGTACTGGACATCTCAAAGTGTATCAACTTACCCCACCTCGGGACAAGTTGATATCAATATGGGGCAAGTTGATAGTGAGGTAAGGGCGATTGATATTTTGAAATGATTATAATAACTAGGAGGTTATACATCAGTATACAAACGTTTTTTTATTGAGTACACTTCAAATTAAAAAAAAATGTATATAAAAATATATAAATTTAAAAAATATATAAAAAATATAAAAATCTAATATAAAAAACATAAAAAAAAATCAAAATATAGATATACCTAAAAAAAAAAAAACAAGTTCAAACATAGCTCTTCCCTTTAACTGCCTAAAAAGTTTTCATGTTATATACTAATTTAAATTACTGGATTATATTTTAACCTGTGAGGTGCAGTTTCTACATGTGTAGAATTTCTTATCCTCTCAGCACGCGATATGTGCCCATCTCTTACATACAATATACTGAATCCGATCCTGACCAAGTTTTGATTCAAAATAGCCTACGACTTTAAAAAAAAAAAAAAAAAAAAAAAAAAAAAAAAAAAAAAACATCTTCTTCTCCCTCATGTTATTTTCTTTTAGACTTTTCGGCATCAGTTTCTTTTTGTTTCTTAGATTACAATTATTTTCTTCAATGCTGTTTCTCACACCCATGGATTTGTACAACTTCAATTTTGCTTTCTTCAGTCTTCGATAGCTTCTTTTTTTCTTAAATCATGTTTCCGATTTTTTTTTTTCTTGTGCTCATTAAAATTGCTGACTTCAGAGACTGCTTTCCCTTCTTATTCAGTCTTCTTTCGCTATTTTTGGGAAACGGGTGAATGTCTACTGGGCTCATAATGCCTGTTATAGTGCCAGCACCTGATGAGGTTGGCTAGATGATGTCTGGTTTAGAGTTGATGGACCAGGAGAAGAGCTATGTACATCAATGGTAGTTCCAGTGATCGGTAGTTCCAGCGATCCTTCATTAGCCGGTACTGGCTAGTCTGTGACAAAACTTGGCAAAAATATATGTAAATATTTGCCGATTATATGGTACTATGCCAGATCCCTCAAATCCTGAAATTATGCTCTAGGGCGTGATAGCTTGAAGAAGAGCAGTTTTGACTATTCCAAGAATGTCGTAGATTGTAACAGTCTTACCTGGATTACTTGTCATCTACTACTGCAGCAAAATAAAACTTTTTTAAAGGTCAGAAGACGGATACATCCAACAGTGGCAAGCGGTGAAATGTATGTGCCGTGAACGACAACATCACAAATTCACAATGCCATTGTTCCTACTAAATCCCAAAACGTCAACTGAGAAATGAGAATTATAGTTTTCTGATAATAATAGACGAGCATTTTCTTCTGATGACCGGACATGGTTATGAAAGTGTTTCATGAACTTGTAAAAAAATCTCCTGTCATCCACCCTGTTTTGTATGATGTATCAATACAACCAGGTAGCCCATTTACAATGAAGTGCTCCTTAAAAACACCCTGGGAAACATGAGCATTGGTGGAACACCAATGTTTCTGATTGCGTTTATAGCCATCGTCACAGCAATAGTCTGGCCCCTCTCAGCTGTGGCCTTCACAAATTGACACGCCCCTTTCTCTGATACTATGTATTTGGTCGTTGGACGGTCCAAAAATCCGGCTTATCAACATTCCACATATCCCTATCCTAAACGCGTATGATCGATAATCCATTTTAGGAGGTCGAAAAACATGTCAACATTTGACCTGTTGAAGCTTATGGCTTGGCTTCGCTAATGGATAGGCGATAGTGTCTCCTCATGAATGAGTTGAACCATTCTCGCGTGACTGATTTGTGTTTGGACTCCTGGAAACTCCTCCATGGAAAGCTCATCCCACGGCCAGGGCACTTCGTATCGAAGTAGTTGTCGTAGAAACTTCGAAAAGGGCTCTTTCGATTGGAAGTGCCCTTTTTAATAGTCGAAAGTTATTGGAAGGCAACTAACACCCCTTCCACGCCCACCATTTCCCCAAACACATCCAATCAAAATTTTGAGATAACCCTTTTGTTCAGCGTAGTTGATTTCCAGATAGAAAACATGCTTTTGAGGAGGATACTCTCCCACAACCCCCAGGGCAAGGGTTTTAAGTTATGCCCTGAGGGCATATAAAGACGATGTTGGCAAATTGTACTATTTATTATTGTTATCCTTTAAACCAGGGCAATTCGTATCAAAGAAGCTGTCGTAGAAACTTCGAAAACGGCTCATTCAATTCGAAACTGGAAAGGCTTGTGTCGTTTTTAACAGTCGAAAGTGATTGGTAGGCAACTAAAACCCCTTCCAAGCCCACCATTTCCCGAAACACATCCAATCAAAATTTTGAGATAGCCATTTTGTTCAGTGTAGTTAATTTCCAGATAGAAATTATGTTTTTGAGGAGGACACTCCCCCACACCCCTCACGGCAAGGATTGTAAGTTATGCCCTGGGGGCAAATAAGGTTTTTATAGTAAGTGTTGTTGTAGAAACTTCAAAAAAAGGCTCATTTGATTGGAAATTCAAAGGGCAAGTGCACTTTTTAATAGTCGACAGTACTTGAAGGGCAACTAACCCCCCTCTCACACACACCCTTTCCCCAAACACATCCAATAAAAAATTTTGAAATAGTAATTTTATTCAACGTAGTTTGAAGTTCTAGAAATTAGGTCTTTGAGAATGACAACCCCCCCACAGTTTTTTACTTTTCTTTGAAAAATTTATTTTGTGGGAAAAGTTTTTTTAATTAATCATTTGAAAAAGACTGAGTTCTAAACGTTTTTCTGATCACACCGGAAATCCCCCTTTCCGTGGTAATTATTTACTGGAAATACCAAACACGCTGAAAATTTCCCCCGGACAATTCCCTCAGGACATGTTCACATTTAAAATTGAGCAGGCAATGACAAAGAAAGACAAATAAAAAGCATTTCATATAGGAATTTCTCCTGGAAAGTTCAACCCCAGAAATTTCACTCGAAATGGAAAATTATCCCCATGGATACCCCCTCTCCAAGTACAAAATCCCCCTCCCCAAGTACAAAATCCCCCTCCCAAAAATATGTGCATACTTCTCAATAACAAATAATATATATCAGGGTTTTTTTTTAAGGGTGTATAGCCTAAACAAGTTTGCTTCTGGTGGTTGATTTATTTATTTGTTTTATTTAAATAAAACCCTTATCAAATATCAGTTACACGTAAACAATGGGCAAATTTTATGAGAACCATTCCCAGGGGCTGGCGAGGAGGGGGAGGGTTCATGTTATCTAACAAAATCACTCTCAAATCTTTGATTGAACAATTTTGGGGATAAAAGAGGCGTGGGAGGGGTGCTACTTGCCCTCCAATCTTTTTTGTCACTTAAGGACACTAGAGTTTTTAATTTACGTTCAAATGGGCCCTCTCCCTATATTCTACGGCCATTGGTTCGATACAGCCACCCCTAGGGGAAACAAAACATGCATTCGCGATCTTTCTTCTGACTGGTGAAAAAAATAAAAATAAACACGCATCCGTGATCTTTCTTCTGGAGAAAAAAAAAAAAAATCCACATTTTTGCAGATATGAGCTTGAACCCTCTACAGTAAGATTCTCTGATACGCTGAATCTGATGGTGTGATTTTCATTAAGATTCTATGACTTTTATGGGGTGTTTTTTCCTTTTTTTCAAAAATAAGGCAAATTTTCTCAGGCTCGTGACTTTTGATGGGTAAGACTAAACTTGATGAAACTTACATAGGTAAAATCAGCATAAATATCCGATTTTTTTTATGTATCTATTGATATTAAAATTCAGTTTTTTAGAGTTTCGGTTATTATTGAGACGAGTCGCTCTTACTATATAGAGTTCGTTACCACGAACTGTTTGACAAAAAATACAAAATTCCAAATTTTTACAGATAGGAGCTTCAAACCCCAACAGTAGGGTTCTCTGATATGCTGAATCTCATGATGAGATTTTCATTAAGATTCTTAAACTTTTTGTAGGTGTTTATCTTCTTTTTTGAAAATCAAACAAATTTTCTTGTAGCCTTTAATGGGTAACACTAAGCTTAATGAATCTTATATATTTGGAATCAGCAAAATTAGCCAACTCTTTCGATAAGTATTTATTGATATCAAAATATGTTTCTTTTACAGTTTCGATTACTATTGAGCCGTGTCGCTCCTTACTTACACTTCGTTTCCACGAACTGTTTGATTTTTTTTTTTAATAATGACAACAAACTCATGAAGTTTCAAGAAGCTCAACTGGACAATTCAAAAAGTTGAACCGGACAATAGGAAATGCTATGTAAAAAGAAAGAAGCTAGAAACCAGTGAACAAAATCATAACAAGGGGAAAAATCGCCAAAACTAGTAATAAGTCATTGGAAGTAGCAATGTTGAATGTTAATTCCGAAGTCATTCTGCAATAAACATTAATACATTTTTACCCGGTTGTATTGCTTCTTTTCTTCTCTGTTATTTCAAAAATAAAGGCTATTTCAAATAAAATGATTCCGTCTAAACCATCAAGTTGCTTTTCAGATTTTAGAAATATTACAATAGAATCTTTTTTTGAAACGTGCTATAAGCCAATGGACCTGAAACTAATTACTAAACGATGTTTTCCTATGTTTTTATGATGGAGAGATGATTCCAAATAATATTTTCTCCGGTGCTACTTTTAAATTCACGCCAAGTGATAATGCCAAAACAAAATAAGTTTTTGCTTGTAATTTTATAATTTGGACAGCATTGCCAGTAGCCAAACAAACAAAATAAACACTAAGGTTAAAACACAAACGTATTCTGGGGTCTTCATTTTACTGTTTTTCGAATGAAGACGTGAAATTCAAGAAGATTTAAAAAGTTCAAGGACTTCAACTAGACAATGGGATTTACTTTGTAAAAAAAAAAAAAAAAAAAAAAAAAAAAAAAAAAAAAAAGAAATTACTAGACAAATTCGTCACAAAGTGAAAAAATCACCCAAACAAGCAATAAATCAGTAGAAGCGGAAACCTTGAATGAAGAATCAAAAACTATTTTTGCGATAAATGTTAAATAAGGACGAAGACCACATTACTTTTCCATCATACAAACAACAAATGGTAAAAAAATAGGAATTAGCCTAACACAATGAAATTTTTGACCTTAAATGAATATTTCGGCTGTATCAGCAAAGCTAAGAAAATAAAGTAAGGCTTACAATATATGTGATCATCAAAACTAAAATTTAAAATTAAAACAGTCCGAGAATCAATGCTGCAAGGAAGTTCAACCAGGACTGAATAGAAAACAACATAAAACGAGGCAAATAAAAAAAAAAAAAAAAAAAAAAAAAAAATCAGGAGCATGCTTTTAATGCTATTTTTGGTTTTTTTTGCTGCTAACCTATACAATAAAAAAATTACAACAAAATTTTATTCTAAAAACTAAAATTAAAAATTAAAATTCTCCCAAAATCAGTCCTTCAAGGAATTTGAAGGGAGCTACTTCAAGGGCTGACAACGGTCCTTAGAAATAGAGTGGAAATGTTCATTTAAGATTAAGAATTTCACTGTCTTCGATTAATTCCCCATTGCTTCACTTTTGTTGTTTAAATGAGAACCGTTAATATTTATTTATCTATTCATTTTTCATTCTGCACCTATTTATTATCGCTAATATTTATTTATCGCATTCTATTCATTTTCTTCTTCTCTTTCCAAGTCAGGTATAACAAAAAAAAAAACACTGACTAAATCAAGGTTAATTATATATATATATATATATATATATATATATATATATATATATATATATATATATATATATATATATATATATATATATATATATATATATATATATATATATATATATATATATATATATATATATATATATATATATATATATATATATATATATATATATATATATATATATATATATATATATATATATATATATATATATATATATATATATATATATATATATATATATATATATATGTATATATTTATATATATATATATATATATACTATATATATATATATATATATATATATATATATATATACGTATATATATATATATATATATACTATATATATATATATATATATATATACATATATATATATATATATATATATATATATATATATATATATATATATATATATATATATATATATATATATATATATATATATATATATATATATATATTTCAAACAATAGGCTATACGAAAAATGTGGTTCAATACTGCTTTCTAGGTCTATAATGAAAGAAAGGTTGAGGTGGTTAGGACATGTTGTGCGGATGAAGGATGACAGATTGCCGAAGATTGTTCTTTTCGGCTAACCATCTAAGGCTAAACGGAAAGCAGGTCGTCCCCGTCTGGGGTTGGAGGTCGTCATAAAGAAAGATTTAAAGGAAATGGGAACTTCGTGGGCGGGTGTAAAAAGGGAGGCTTTGAATAGATCGGGGTGGAGGAGGAGCATGCGTAGCTGTGTTGGCCTCAGGCGGCTTTGTGCTGCGATGAGTTGTTAGTAGTAGTAGTAGTAGTAGTATATATATATATATATATATATATATATATATATATATATATATATATATATATATATATATATATATATATATATATATATATATATATATATATATATATATATATATATATTTGTACTTGTAGCAGGACTCAAGCATCTCTGCTCTCCCTGGTGTCCAGTAGGTTTGTCATTGTAGTAAGCCAAGAGTCTCGGTCGATCGCGAGTGACTCAACCAATTCGAGCCAGGGCATTTCTCATCTTCGTCCATACTTCTTGAAGCCCCGACTGGGTTTAGGTCAGTCTTCATGCAGGCGAGCCATGTTTTTTTCTGTCCCCCATGTCGCGTTTTCCATCCCGGAAGAGGTGTACATCTGAGGGCTTTATTGAAAAGGGTGTGGTTTGGGCGGCGAAGTTTATGACCGAACCCTTGGAGCTAATTATAGTTGTTTAATTATAGTGGCCAAATCAAAACACTGATGGCAGATTTTGCTGAGCTCATCATTGCTGAGTCGATCACGGAGTTTAACGCCAATGATTCTCCTTAATCATGAATGGTCAAACACGTTGAGGGCTTGAATGTCCGAGCTTTTAGAGCCCATGTCTTATAGCCGTATACAAGGCCAGACCCAACAAGGGTCTGATATAACCTTATTCTCGTCTTTAAACGAACTTTTTTCTGGTTTCATTGAGAGTGATT
This sequence comes from Artemia sp. Qi Xiang Cuo, assembly GCF_049724085.1. NCBI lineage: Eukaryota > Metazoa > Arthropoda > Branchiopoda > Anostraca > Artemiidae > Artemia > Artemia sp. Qi Xiang Cuo. Next base: position 9,606,103 of record NC_142814.1, read on the forward strand.
TAACTGGATGAAGACACCAGTTGCTGAAGCAATTCTTGACTGAATTTCGGAAGTGCATCCTCTTATTAGGTCTACCAGAGAGCCTAGGTATTTGAATTCAGGTATCTCGTCTATAGGCGACTGTTCTAGTAAAATTGGGGGGTCTTGAGATGATATACCAGACACCGTGACTTTTGTCTTCAAGGAGCTTATCTTCAGGCCGACCAAAGAGGATTCTTCAGCTACCTTAGATAGCATGGATTGGCTTCTCAACAAGATTCAGCTAATAAGCAAATATCACCGGCGTAGTCCAGATCTATGATCACGAAAATTGGCACTTACTTAAACGCCTGAAAAAGTCGTCATTACTCTAGTCAAAATCCAGTCAATTACGAAATTAAATAAGACGGGAGACAATATACATCCCTATCGGACACCAAAATCAATTTGGAACATCGAGGAGAGCTCCCCAACGATCTGAATTTGGGCTGGCGTATGCTGGTAGTATGCTTGGATAAGTCTGAATATCTTGCCTGGTACTCAATCTTCCGTCATGGCCTTCCAGATTCCATCCCTTAGAACAGATTCAAAATCTGTTATAAAATCTATGAAAAGATACACTGTCGGTTTCTAGTATTTTGCCCTGTGTTCAAGGGTTTGTCTTAAGACGAAAAGTTGGTCAATTATTCCCATACCTGGGCGGAATCCCGCTTGATTGGGCCTTGTCTTCATGTTACATATTCCTGGTGTCGGATCTAGAGGCAGCGAATTCCATGTCTTCAGCGATTGTCTCCCAGTACTGGTTCTTATCATTCTTAACCGGCTGGTGGCATTCTCTTCTCAGGCGCTTGAACAACTTCAATTTTTTGTCTGACACCTGTTGCTTGTGCTCAGCCAGCTGGACTGTGCGTGTTGACATCAATTTTTTTTATAGTCTTTTGCGGTATCCCATCATAGCTTATGCAGCCTCGTGGATTGCTTTGCATATGGTCAGCCACTCTTCATCCAAGCTTTGGGTTCTCTCGTCGATCGCTTGCACTTGGAGAGCTTTAAAGCGATTAGACATCTCTAAGCTGAATGCCTGTCGTATATTAGGATCATCAAAGCGATTGGTGTCTGATCTTTGTGGAGGTTTCCTATTGGGGTGTGCTTCTAGTCAAAACTTTAGATCTAACTTGAATAGGAGATGATCCGACCCATGTTTCGAGCCAGTATCTGCTCCAATGAACGATCTACAATTCGTACCCAATGCTTTCCAACGGCGGGACATGAGGATGTAATCAATCTGGCTTTTCGCTCTACCATCTTTTGAATGTCATGTGTCTATATGGCAGGACTTGTGTTTGAATAAGATATTGGTAATGACCAAATCATTTGCCATGGCAAAGTGAAGAAGTCTTGATCCCCTGCTACATCTAGCTCCAAGACCGAAGTGCCCAGCAATATATATATACTTCCCCAGCAATAAACAACCGGATCGTCAGGCATTTCATTGAACAGACGTCCCAGCACACTACACTGAGGGGTTGTCTACGTTTCCGAAGGAGTATCAGTTAGTTCAGCTTACCAGTTTTTTGGGGAAGGCGCAGATGAAATCTTCAACACATCACTTGCCGGCGAGGTCGTAGTATGGGCTTGCCTATTTTTCGGAGAAGACGCCTATGAAACCTTCAACACATCACTTGCTGGGAATGCCGTAGCATGAAATGGACTCTTTACATTGACTTGCATTTGGACGTTTCATGGAAACACATTTAACCATACAGGTCTCCACTCCCTGATGGCACTCTCTGCGGTTCGGCCTTGCAAGAACTGGGATTGGCAATTCCGACTGTTTCCACCTGACTACCACGATGAGAAGACCGCAGTCGGATTTATCCTATGTTTAACTAGGGACGGAAGAATAGAATAACCCGATGGAAGGACCACACCCCCGAACCATCCGGACCATCCAGTCTTTTTAAACCCAAGCTATTTCACATGAGCTTTAGTCAGGAGGGTATGCGATGTTATCAGCAACGATGACCATCCTGCCGAGTACAGGAGCGATATTGGTCTTCCCCGGGTTGCGAATCCAGGCCCTGCGCGAATCTGCTGTTCTAGTCCGGTGTGGGAACCGGATTGGATCCGCAGAAATTACGGCGATGCATGGACACCAGTCTTTTAACCAGGCTGATAGGTCCCCTAATACCGAGGATTGCAGTGTCCAACGAGCTACGGGCTTCCACAGTGTTTTGTCCACGCTGATCAGGGCATGGTACTGCGGAGCGCATGTGCTGATCGACCCAGCCGTCCTTTCGAACGGTCGTAATGGGAATTCTTTCTCTCGTACGCTGATGGTAACGTCACGTGAGCAGGAGATACCCATTCATTGGGAGAATTGTACGCACATACTAGTCAGAAGAGGTCCACGAGTCCCTCCGAACCAACAGCATTCGCCGTTGCTAACCACAAACATAGTCAGATCCGGAGAATTAATCTCCAAGAGCGATTTCGGCTTGTGGAGGAGTTCTACCCCTCGTTGCCAGCGGTGCTTCGTCCTTTTGGGTCTTGCATACAGGTTAGGGACTAGCCCATGCTGCCCGCTCCCACAACTTGCGGCGGTTGGCCAATGTCTCCGTGCCAACCACACCAAGACTCTTGGAGTTGGTGGACCTAGACGCTCTATCTCGATTTGCATCAAAGCCATTTCCAACGCGCGCACCGTGATGCTTGTTTCGGGGAATACAAGCACGGGGGAATACAACATGCAATATAGGCGGAGTTTAGAACACATAAATCTGCCATATATATATATATATATATATATATATATATATATATATATATATATATATATATATATATATATATATATATATATATATATATATATATATATATATATATATATATATATATATATATATATATATATATATATGTATATATAAATATATATATATGCATGTATATTTGTGTAACTGTTATTTTTTTATTTGTGGTTCAAATCATCGCCAGATTTTTTTTTATCTTGATTCGACCTAACCTAAACACTTTTATTTGGTCTATAAATCTTATGAACGTCGTAAGTGCCTAAAAAATGAAGGTAATTAACAATAATTAAGTGATGTTTGTTCCAGCTCTCTTGCTAAATTGTTCGGAAAAGAAGCTCGTTAATTATTTGTAATGACAGCGTCCAACGTTAAAGGCCAATACTAAGACTAATTTTCCAATAACATTTGTCTTCTTCTATATATATATTTATATACATGTATATATAAATATATATATATATATATATATATATATATATATATATATATATATATATATATATATATATATGTATATATATGTATATATATAAATATATATATATATATATATATATATATATATATATATATATATATATATATATATATATATATATATATATATATATATATATATATATATATATATATATATATAGTTCTGTGCAATATCTATAAAAAAAAAGTACTAAATAAAAATATTTTCAAATAGGTTACACGAAGATTAGGAGAGAAAATAATTTATAGTATGATAATAAATTTGTAATTTCAACTTCTATTTGATCCGAAAAATTACAGAAATTTAAACAAAGTTATGAAATCAGCTCTCAGATCGTCTCGAGCCTTCCAAACTCAAGTACGTAGCCTAAAAATGGGGGAGGAATACGAAGACTGAAAACATAGAACAGAATCAAGATTTTCCATAACGAATAACTGGAATTGGGATGGATGAGGAGCGCGCGTAGCTGTGTTGGCCTCAGGCGGCTTGGTACAGCGGTGAGTTGTTCGTAGCAGTAATAACTGGAAGATTTTGTCATAGCAAAAAAGCAACTAGCTAGTCCCACTTTCATTCAACAATGATACAGAAATAAAAAGTTGGAGGTCAAAATACCTAGCTATCTGCAAAAAAGTTGGGATTATAGAAGAGGAGGTTGAAAGTACCACGGACCCAATTTTGCCGTCCAATCATATAGATAAAGAATATTTACACAATTCAGGATAAGCTACCGCTACTACTACTTCTAACAACTTGCTGCAGCACCAAGCTGCCTAAGGCCAACACAGCTACGCACGCTCCTCCATCATCCCAATTTAGGATAAGCAAATCCAGACCAACCAGCTTAGAGTTAACAAACCTACTCAACCTACCAAGATTTCTCAAGCCAGCTTTCTTTAGGATTCTTTGTGCAAACTGGATTTTGACTTAAAATTATTGAAAACTGAGAAATGTAGATATAATTATTGCTTGCAGAGGAATTTCAGATTTAATCCTATAAAATTGAAGACTGGCTATATCAATTATGTAGATCTGATTCTTGAAAGAGTCTCTTTCTCTTAGTCCGACAAAGCAGAGAGTCTACTAGTAATTTCCAGCTCTTTTTAACAAAGAGTATAGGTAACTGAAAAAAGACGAAACTGGCGCTAAGGCCGAAAAAACTCACCAACGCCGTCTAGTGTTTGGAGTTTTTTTTATGTGTTTGGTGTTTTCATGTGTCATGGAGTGTTTTCATGGAAGTTTTTTTCAAACTTTGTCATTGTATCTTTTCCAGAAGTCGATATCACACACCTCTTATTACTACACTGATTTTGCCAGATACGTCAATTTTGCAAATATTGCCTAATTTTTACGCAAAAAATCACCAAACGCTAGATGGACTCGGTGATTATCTTCTCCAGCACTAGCGCCACTTTCAACTGTTATGTTACCCATACTATGTACCAGTTGCCAGCACAATCCAGTCACCAGTACTCTTTGCTTTTAAAATTGCTTTACAAATTGCAAACTTTAATACTCAAAACTCTAAAAAAGATAAATTGCTACGAAAAAAAAAAATTCCTCATGTGTGAACATCAATATGAACCAAGGGTCTCTCTCTGGCCGAAAACGGACAATTTAACATATAATACTTCTATTAAGACTCCAGCAATAAGATTATAACATTACTTGAAAGCTTTTTAAAATTTGACCTTAGTTAAATACAATACAAATTCACAAGGCCAAGGATTGTCAAATGAACATAAACCTGGCATACTTTGGCCAAAACATGAGGTCATGAATTTGTCCAATCCCAAAAAATAGAGATGCAAGGCAAGCGTTGGAATTCAACCTTTTAATTGCCAGTACATCCTGGTCACCTGGTCAATCAAGCCGTGATTCTCAACGTCGGGCACATACCCTATCGGTGGGGCACGGCAATATTTTGGTGGGTCTTGGGCAGGACGTGCACCTTTCGTTGAAATTTACTTTAGAGCCTTTATTTTAAAAAAAACTTATGTGAATGGCGTCACATTCAAATTCGTTTAAAGAACATAAAAAAAACATGATAGTAATGCAATGACGTTATATATTATATTGTATAAAAGGGGTGTGCGGATAACTGAACCCATGTAACTGAGCTTCCAAACTCAACCCCATTTAACTGAACCCTCGTGTAACTGAAACCCCGTTTAGCTTGAACCACGTGCAACTAAACCCTAATTAACCTAACCCTCGTGCATCAATTACACAGAAGTTGAATTGCATGAGGGTTCAGTTGCACGGGGGTTCAGTTGCACGGGGGTTCAGTTGCATAAAGGTTCAGTTAAACGGGGTTTACAGTTGAAGAGGGTTCAGTTAAAGGGGGTTGTGTTGTACGAGCAAGGCCGTACCCAGGGGGGGGGGGGGTTGAACCCCATCCCCAAGAAAAGGTTTGTCTACTCGTAAAAACTTAACAAAAATGGATATAAACAAATTTTGTATGCGTTTTTTGAGGTTTTTCGTGTAAACCTCCCCCCCCCGCAAAAAAAAATTGAGGAAACCCCTCCCCCTGAAAAAAAAATCCTGAGTGCGGCCTTGTGAACGAGGGTTTAATTGCAAATGGGTTCAGTTGCAGTGGAACCTGTAAAAAGTGTTATTTTTTAGTCTATTTTTGAATAAATCTATTGAGTTTTAGAGTTTGGTCCAGATCACGAAAGATTGTGTATCCTTATCTATCCTCAAGCTTATTTCACAAGGCCTTTTTCTGAACGAAAACAGATAGATTAGTTTACAATATTATCTATTTTTAAGAGAATTTTTATGTTTATATTATCTCTCTGTTCAGATGGTCACCTGAGAACAAAAATTTATATATTCCAAACGAAAAACATCCCTCAATAATGAGACTCCGAGTAACAGCGAAACCAGGGAAGAGAGAGAGAGAGAGGGGGGGGGCTAGATTTTTGTTGTATTCGATCGATCGAATGTTTAAACGGAAAGGGCTCGTTGGAAACTAAAACATTCTAATAGAATCACGTCCTCTTGCTTTTACACATCATCAAGTTATTATTATGTATAACTTTTATAGTTATTATAACGTTATTGTTATTATATAGTATTTATAGTTATTATAACGTTATTGTTATTATATAGTATTTATAGTTATTATAACGTTATTGTTATTATATAGAATTTATAGTTATTATAACGTTATTGTTATTATATAGAATTTATAGTTATTATAACGTTATTGTTATTATATAGTATTTATAGTTATTATAACGTTATTGTTATTATATAGTATTTATAGTTATTATAACGTTATTGTTATTATATAGTATTTACAGTTATTATAACGTTATTGTTATTATATAGTATTTATAGTTATTATAACGTTATTGTTATTATATAGTATTTATAGTTATTATAACGTTATTGTTATTATACAGTATTTATAGTTATTATAACGTTATTGTTATTATATAGTATTTATAGTTATTATAACGTTATTGTTATTATATAGTATTTATAGTTATTATAACGTTATTGTTATTATATAGTATTTATAGTTATTATAACGTTATTGTTATTATATAGTATTTATAGTTATTATAACGTTATTGTTATTATATAGAATGTATAGTTATTATAACGTTAATGTTATTATATAGTATTTATAGTTATTATACGTTTATAGTTATTATTACGTATATTTATTCTACAGAAAGACAATGAAGGTACTTGTGTATTATCCAGAACACACTCAAGCAGTTTGCTCTGTTAGATCTGAGAAAAACCAGTTTCTCAGTCTGCAATCGGTAATAATTAGCTTAGTCTTAGTGAGAAAAACTATGATTTAGGTATATTTTAATAAAGTATTTAATAATCTCGTATAGAGGTGGATAGGCTAGGTTTGGTATTTAATATAATGCGTTCTGGGCGGCCAACTTTCCATAATTCTTTGCTGTAGTTTCCATAATTTTATTACTTAAGTCTCGTATTTCAAACAGTAGGCTGTGCGAAGTGTGGTTCGATCCCGCTTTCTAGGGATGTAATGAAAGAAAGGTTGAACTGGCTAGGGCAAGTTCTGCGGATGAAGGATGAGGATTGCTGAAGATTGTCCTTTTCGGCCAAACGGAAAGCAGGAGGTCGTCCGTGGCAGGGGTGGGAAGATGTCATAAAGAAAGATTTAAAGGAAATGGGAACTTCCAGGGAGGGTGTAAAGAGGGAGGCTTTGAACAAATTGGGATGGAGGAGGAGCGTGCGTAGCAGTGTTGACCTCAGGCGGCTTGGTGCTGCCGTGAGTCTTTAGCAGTAATAGTAGCATTAGGCCTTCCAAAGGCATGCCATTTGACGACGACGATATTCTTTTTACTAGGAAGCCCAAACAAGGGGTTGGCCGTCCACCCTTCCCAGCCCCGAGACCCCCCCCCCCTAATTAAAGTTTAAAACATAAAGAAGACACAGGAGACGGATATTTCCCCTATATTTTACATTTATTTCCCCTATAAAATCTCCTAAATATAGGGGACATTTCCAAAATGTCTTCAACACAACGAAAAAAAAAGGAACTTTAAAAAAATTAAGAAGCGACCAAAAAATAAATAGAAACAATCCTCAATTAAAACAAATAGAAACAATCCTCAATTAAAGATTTGGCAACGAAATTATTGTGGATTTGGCGGTTATCAATACAGTTGCCAAAAATTGTGCTTTTGGCCATCCACATGGATTTTGAAGAGGTCGTAAGAAAGAATTTAAAGGAAATAGGAACTTCGTGGGAGGGGTTAAGAGGGAAGCTTTGAATAGCTTTTGGTGGAGGAGTGTGCACAGATATGTGGCTTGGTGCTGCAGTGAGTTGTTAGTAGTAGTAGCAGCAGTAGCAGCACTATAATTATTCTGAATACGAAAATAAATTTTAAATTAGTTTTAAAAACGCGGCAGAATACTAGTTTCCGAATGCATAATTTTACCCAAATTATGTATTAAAAAGAATTGTACTAGTAGATGAAACTTACTTGTAGTGAAATTCCTCGTGACCATATTGATGCTATCTTTATTTTCGAAAACAGTGTTCAATTCAATCTTGTAAGAACCACCGGGTGTTAGGTCCCGAAGTGTAAAAGGTGATGCATCGTCCGAAACTAATAAGGTTCGGACACTAGTTGTCGCCTCTGACAATGGATAGACCTGTAAATGCAAGTAGAATTAGCTTTTCCTATTACATTTAAACTAGAACGGCAAAAAACTATTGTTTTTCATCACTCGAACCAATTCTCCGTCAAGTCCATACCATGAACTCTTATAAACACAGTACCTCTGTTTCATGCTAAAATACTACTCTCTAAAAGAGCCCTATTAGGTGATTTTACTTTCCATTTTTAAGACTCCAGCCAAAAAGGGATATAACAACAAAAAGGGATGTGCACGTCCCTCTTTGGAATCCCTCGTTCATATCAGCTACTATTTTCTTCAAATAAGTTAAGAAAAGACTGTATGCCGCTATTTTTACAGAGACTCAACCCAGTGCCAAGTAGAAATATCCCCAATGTCATCCAACGGCATTATGTTGTGTGACTAAATAAAAATGCTTTGAAGTTTTACACTGCTTTAAAAATACTTCTTTTTCAAATTCAACCGACCCTTGTGTCTGAAGAGACGTTCTTAAAAAAAGAGTTGGAGGAAAAAAAAATATTTTTGCGTTATGAGTGAGGGGTTGATGAGGAGACCGCCCCCCTCATATACAAAATACTTTCTGTTCATTTTGAGTTTTAATTTTGCTCTTCACTTCCATTCGAAACAACTTTTTTTCGGGAAAATGAGCTCATTTAGTTTTTTTTCTACTTATCAAAATAAATTTTAATTACCCAAAATAAACTATCAGCCCCGCAACAAAGGGGAGCTTTCATCCCCCCCCTCAGTACTCATACTGTATCTTTCATACTATATTCGTATATAAAATTGGGTTTATATAAACCTGGATTAAAATAACGTACGAGAATCAAGAGAGTGTCTATGTTTGAATTTTTTCGAACAAAAAGTAACCTCAACTTTACAAAATTGGTTTATGCTTATTTATTTTTATGGTTCAATGTGGCAACAATGGTGGAACTTGCAAAGCCAAAATTTGGTTTAAAACTGTAACAACCAAAAGAAACATCGTAGAAAATTCGGGTTTACAGGTATGAATATATTTAAGATGGAGGCAGGGATAACAAATGTTTTATTTTGGTTTCCTTGGTACTCCAAGTCTAAGCAAACCATAAGTTTGGTTTGGTGAATGGATAGATCTGAGACTATTGAATGTAATGATATTATTATCTTGTCCTTTCGTGCAAGTTAGAGCGGCAGGCTTGCCAAGAAATCGCTTGTTTTACAGGGAGCATATACCTTGAATACTGAGAAAATCGCCACTATGGGCCTAATACATCGAGCCGTATGCAAGGAATAATTTCAAATAGCATCTAAACCATAAACAAAAAAAGATGAACTAAAACGAAACGCATATATTATGCATTTAGAATTGCTTATACTCATATCCATTTGTTTGTATATGCATATATTTTGCATATCCTCCGGGGATATGATGAAAAAGTTAGTTCATTACAACCACAAGACTCTTCGATATCTTAAGGCAGTGGTTCTCAAACTGTGGTACGCGTACCCCTTGGGGATACACAACTATTTTTAGAGGGTACGCGGCCGGTATAGTATATAGTTTACTTAGTACCGGTAACGGTAACTGAGAAGGGGCATCTAAAATGCTTTGTGGGTAAAAAGGGATACAGTGTCTAAATAATTTTGAGAACCACTGCCTTAAGGAATCACCCGATCTCGTCCATTACAACCTTTTTTTTGGTTTGTGTGGCCAAACTATTCAGAATTGATTGGAAAGTCTTACCGTAACTTGTATAGCTTTGACAAGAGATCCGAAGAAACAACAGAAAACTAAAAGCCAGCACCTACTTTCCCGGATATCTTAGAAGAAAACATTTAACTTCTCCCTTTTTGTGCCAGAGATAGAGATATTCAGATTGATTTAAAACTTATCATTGGAAAGCAATTTTTTTCTTTCTTTCTTTTTTCGAGCGGAGCAGAATTTTATTTTTAAAGTTTAGGAAAGGGCAGTCCCAAAGATATTTCAGCGTATCTGCTTAAAAAACATTAAAAATCAGCTCAAAAGTAGTCTTATTGAATAATTCGACTGATTTGGAAGTTTCCTGTTGTGCTACCTACCTTGATCTAAATCTTTGCTGACACAGAATACACATTATTTATGCTGTACGTGCATTGATTAGACAGCGTTTTGGATAAAACTAGTAAGATAGTGCGGGTTGCCTCTGTTTTAAAATAGCCTCTCGTTAGCTTTTCAAACTGTTGCAGAATCTAAGATCCCCTATCAGTTTTTACCAAAATTGCTTCGGAAGCTCCCTATGGTCCTGGAAAAATTTGCTAATGGACCCTTTTTCTTTGAGACTGTCAGCCGAAGCTGAGAAGCTATCGCATAAAGCCATTTTTGGTTTTGAGCAGCCAAGAATGTATCCAGGATTTATTTCGGGGGGGGGGGAGACTTTAAAACGCATCAAATTTTTATAAAAATTTGTGTTACGTTTTTACGAGTCTAACAAACATTTCAGAGGGGGGGGGAGCTTCAAATTCCCCTAGCACCCCACCTGGACACGGCCTTAAGATAAATCATATAAATTTCCCAAATGCCTGAAATTCATTCAGGAATAATAATTATTAATATTAATATCTTGCATTTTCTAATTTGAAAGTAAAAAATTGCATGACCGAAAAAAAACCCACAGAACTTTCTTTTGATATATATATATATATATATATATATATATATATATATATATATATATATATATATATATATATATATATATATATATATATATGTCTGCCTGCATCATATTTACTCTGAGAGCACACACCTGTTGTGGCGTAAATTTGTTATTCAAGACAGTTTATATTGTATTCAGCCATATTGCGCTTCGTGGTAATTTTTCACCTGGAGTTATAAGAAGGCACCATATGCCTAGCCAGGATATTTTTTGTGCCAGGTGTATTGTTTTTTTCTTTTTTTGCAATCAGTTGAGTTAAGTCTACTTATTTTACTAGGTTTTGGCCTTGATGGTTCTTTATGGTCCCTTCTTCTTCCTCTTGCTTAGTTATTTGAGATGCTAATGTATAATCGCAATATACAATTCGGGGTCCTATGGCAGCTGGACCTCGCTCCCCGTATTGCCTAGCACTGTCCCACCAGGACAGTGCTCCACTGTCTCAGAGATCAACCTACTGTCCAACCACAAGGTTCTTTATGCTTCCTTTTTATTTTTCAAGAATAAAACTATTCTCGGAAAGTCCAAACAAAGAAGTTTTTTGTACCAATTATAACCTACTTTGGTATTAGTCTACTGTTAGGCCACCCAAAAGGAAACACTATAAAATCTTGAAAACAACTTTAAAAAATCCTAAAATACTTACTTATTATTCCTAAAAGCATTTCACTTTGCCCCCCCCCCCCTAATCTTCAAAAATATAGCCCAAGTTATACATTTCCCATCAGGGAGGATCTAGAGCAAAATCTTGGGGGGCCAATGTGACAAGGAGGCCAATGAGTGAAATCTGGGGGGGGGGGGGTTGACAAAGGTGCCAATAATTGACCAACTTGATATATTTATTCTAAAAAAGAATGAAAAACAGGGAAAGAGGACACCAGAAAAAATCTTGGGGGGCAGCCCCCTGGATCCGATAGTGTTTCCCTACATTTTCCCCTTTCTTGATTTTGTTGATGTTACTTCTTTGCCGTTAAATCTAATTAAACAAGTGACACATGGCAAAAACCATGGAATATATTTAGTTTGGGCTATATATTGGCGTATTACTACAACTACTACTAACAACTCATCGCAGCACCAAGCCACCTGAGGCCAAACACAGCTGCACACGCTCCTCCACCCCAATCTATTCAAAGCCTACCTTTTTACACCCACCCACGAAGTTCCCATTTCCATCAAATCTTTCATTATGACGTCCTCCCACCCAAAACGAGGACGACCTGCTTTCCTTTTAGCCCTAGACGGTTGGCTGAAAAGAACAATCTTCGGCAATATATCATCGTTCTTCCGCACAACGTGCCCTAGCCACCTCCACCTTTCTTTCATTATAGCCCTAGAGAGCGGTATTGAACCACATTTTTCGTATAGACTATTGTTTGAAATACGGTCAGTCAGCCGGGTACCCAGAACAATCCTTAAAGTACCAAGGACACCTAAAATGAAAACTAATTCATTAAATTGGTCAAGTGCAAACTTACACAGCCATATACGTCTTAAATTAGTGTGAAAAACCGATAATTCATTTTTTAAGGAGAAAGATCGCCTGTTTACATAATGTATTCCAATACGCAAGTTCGTGGCCAATTTCAAAAATAAAGAATGTGTGCTTTTAAACAGCAGAAAATGACCAAAAAATAAATAAAGCAGCATATAGCCTCAGAAAGTGTTGTTTTCTTGTATGTTATGATAAAACAGAAATCGGAACCTAGTTCAGCAAAGCTTTTTTCTTTGAAAAATACTTTTAAGGAATGCTTCTTGAAAAGAGCTTGGTTAGACTAGGCCGAGCTTTGATGTTACTAGGATTTTTGGCATTCCAGGATCTTTTAACCATGAAGCAGTGTAAAGGTAAATATTAATGATTCTAAAAGAAAGTATCAATGTATAGGCTACCCTACTGGTAGTTTTACAGACCTAATGACTTCCACTGATAGCCTACCTTATGTAGGCTAAGGTAAGACACCTAGTAGGCTGTGTGATTTGCTTGAATATTTTGATATAAATCTACCTCATAGTTACTATATAATAGTAGCATATACCTTTTATTCTTTTTTTATATTAGAAATACAAATTACTTGGGTGAGCACTGTTTGACTAGCCTAGGCCTATTAAAGTCATTGGTTCTTTATACTCTAAGCAACAAATATTGTCATTTACTCTTATATACAAAGCCCTATAAAATCAAACAATAGGCAATATTGTGTTTCCTTTAAACATGGAGAATGATATAAAGTCTTCTCTATGACTTTTTAAACTCTATGACTTCTCTATGACTTTTTTAGAGAAACATGAATAAAGTTATACAGAATTCTTTTTGGTTTTCTTATTTAATATATGATCCACTAAAATGACATACACAAGAAATTACATTACCCCACTGATGCAGAGAGAAAATAACAAAGTCACACAGATGGCTTTTTATAGTTCCAATTGCAGTTCAGGCAACTTGGTGGTCACATATCAATCCTAAAACTTAGTCAACCTACCTGAGAATTTATGTGGAAAGGAAAATTAGGCTTAGGATGCTTCTTCATCAGCAAGTTCCATAGAGATTATCTGTTGTGAGTCAGCCCAAAAATCTTAGTCATCTCTATTGTAATTCAAGTAGACTTTCCAAGTAGGCATGTCTGCCTAGAGTCTAAGGCATTCTGACCAAGTTTTAGGATTAACACAAAAACTAAGCTGCCAGAACTTTCAGTCCTGAGTCAGACAACTCGATTGAGAAGCCACGGCAGTTACAATAATGCTATATTATTGGGAAACTGGTTCATTGAATATTTGTCTGGCCATATGTTCGAACAGATGTTATAGAGTGACCCTGACTAAAGTCTTAGACAGGCAACCTAGTTTATAAGCTCAGACAGTTAAACTAACACAAAATTCATTCAAAATTGGTTGACCCAACAAGTTGCCTGGATTTGCAGGTGAACAAGTGACATAAGGTCTGCCTGCCTATAGTCTCAGGCAAGGGCAGCTGAGTTTTAGGACTAACATATGAACATCAAATTGCCTGGACTCACAGGCAAACCAGCAACAATAATAATAATCGACTGAATTTTCAGAACATATATCCTATAGGCCTTAAGGTATTTATTAGTGAAAAGGATGTCACACTGTTATACTAAAGCAATGCAGGAAAAAAAGTTACTGTTCTAATATCTGGGGAACATGCGAGAAGTGAAGTTTGGTTAATGCTAGTGAAATAAAACAAAATAGGATAAAAATATAATAGTTTCGACACAAATTTTGGCTGTATATTTGCACATTAGGAGGGTGGGGGTAAAGCATAGCATATAATAAATACATAACTTAAACTAACCTAGGTACCTTTTTTCCTCCTAAACCCAAAAAAACTAAAGCTTGAATATAGTTCCTGGAGTGAAAAACCCCTTGTTTATAGAGCATAAGATAAGAAATTACTGGGTAATATTATCTGTTCTTGGCTTTTCTCAAGTTGCATTCTTGCATGTTTCCCATATATTAGAACAGTACCAAAAAAAATTTAGTGGAACAAAACAGGAATTATATTAAGAACAAAATTAGAGAGTCATGACTTCTCTGAATGACAAATGTTAATTAAATAAAGCAATACTATTAGATCATTATCTGTCAATGTTATTATGTAATATATATCACTGTATTATGACCCGCATGTAATGTATTATTGCATTATTTGTACTTGCCATTGTACGCTGCTTATTCTAATTCAACATTAAGCCACATAATTTTGGGGTGCCATTTATGTAAGGGGAAGCAGTTGCCTCAGTTAGACTTTGAAAAATACCTTCTTATTTCTATTTTGCTACTTTTTATTTTATCATGGCTAACTGGTTATTTTTGCCCCATTTACATTTTGAGGATTGGAATCACTGATATAATTACTAGATACAAATTATCAGCACAACTGGGTTATATTTTGTTTAGTGATGAGCCAGAATAAAAGACTCTTACTTAGTTACTTCATAATGAATAAGTCATTATGGCTATTAGACTTTGAATTTGATACCACAAGCCTATGCTTTACTCCCCCTCCCTAAAATGGAAATATATAGCCTTAGTCAGCCTTCAATCATTAGTCAGCTACATATGACCTATTTTTCTCCTGAGCCAGTTATTTAAAGCAGAAAATTTTTGAACTGTGGGCTACTAGGTTTCTATGGGCTGTTCTGAGTCTTCTAACCACTTCAGGGCTCAAAATTAATAGTCCCTGTAAAGTGATTGTTTAATTATAAAAGAGCATGAAAAATACTCATTATTTTGAATTATGCTGAAACGCTAAATTTAGTTGAAAACTGCAGTCTAGGCTATATACCAAAAATATGGTGTTGATTTATAACTCAGGGTATATTTTCACCATTATGGAGGGAGGGAGGGGGGAAGTCTTTATAAATTTAGCTATATATGGATTTGCCATGGAGTTCTGACTATATTTATGTCTATTTTTTTAGGTCAGGACATCTTAATATTAAATTAGGCTAATCATAAAACTTTGAATAGCCTATAGCTCTTAACTTAGCAGGTTAATACTCTTGTAGTTAACTTTGCCTACCACATCAAAAACAGTTCAACTGGTTGGCTTTGATATCAATTGTTTTTTTTTTTGCTCTTTTGGATTCTTAAAAAGATATCTTGTATTAAAAACAGGTCCTATCACTTAAATATAATAGCTCCCTATGCCCCCCCCCTCTTCTATACTATCTTGATAGGATACAGTCTGTGCTTTAAATAACAAAAATATTTAACTTATTGGCACCCCTTCTTTAAAAAAAATCGAGGTATTATGATTTAAATATTATAGCTCACTACTCCCCCCCCCTCTCTGGATACCACCTTGATAAAATACCGTCTCTGCTTTAAATTAGAAAAAAAAATTGGGGATCCCTGCTTTCAATAAAAAAATTCGAGATTTTATCATTTAAATGTAATACTTCCCTCCCCCCCCCTCTGGATACCACATTGATAGGATTCTGTCTCAGCTTTCATTAGAAAAATAAGTTACTTAATAATTAACTAGGTCACTATATTGTTCAAATAAACACGCAAAATAACGTTATAAAGCTTAGTGTTCCTTGAAAAAAATTGAGGGTGTGAGTAAGGGGGTGCAAAGACAACAACAAAAATGTCAAAATTAATCGGATATTTCCCAAACTATTGGCAAACTGAGTCATAGATTTGCCATGGCATTCAATAAGATCCAAAGAATACAATTAAAAGGGAACACACACAAAAACCAAATTAGGTCAGTAGCATATGAGAAATCGCAAAATACCCAAGATAATGAACAAGTCCTAATGGGGGGCCTTGTGTATATCAAAATATTTCAATGGTTTCCTAGGGAATTTGATATCATTTTCTTCTGTCTCCATTTTAAATTAAAAAAATAATTAACCTTTTGGCATCCCCGCTTTCAATAAAAAAATGAGGTATTATCATTTAAAAATGATAGCCCCCTACCCCCCCGCCGATAGGCAATAAATTACAATTTATTTTTGAATCAAATTTTTTAGGTAACTTCCAGTTCAATCTTTAATTCCCAAACCTTGTACATAGCTTAGTCTATAGCTAAATTTGTCACAATAGAAGGTTTTTTTTGGGGGATTCAACTTGAAAATAAAATTCTTGACTACAAACGATGTAAGAAATAGCGATTGGGAAACCGCATTTGAAATGATCTGAACTCATTTCATAAAGACGATCCTCTTTTTTGTCAACATACGAAGAACTGTGTATATTGCAATATTTGCAATTGCATCTGTCTCTTTTTTATGCCAAGTAACAAAAGAGACGAAAATTAATGAACAAGAGAGCAGTGGAGAATTATGGCATGCCGAGTAATATTTGGCAGGGAAAGTCACTGGTGATAAATCGCCAGGGGTGGCACCGTGATTGCGTGGTTTTCGCGGATTCGGGGAACCAAATTTTTTTTTGGGGTGACGCATAGATTTTCGGTGGAATACCCGAAAATTCGGGGATAATTCAAGCCCTGCTTGATTTCTAATCAGGAAAATCGAAATACTAAACCATACAAGACGGACAGGCTCCGAATTGGCTGTTGACGAAATACAAACGTGTCGCAAAATTATCTTGAAATGCGACAAACGCCGCCGCCTTTGTTGGCGATGGCATGCCTGTGACGCGCCGTTGGAATTACTACACTTCGGTGGTACCAAGCCACTCGTCGGTGGCGGGTGGTCGATTCGCCAGCGCGGGGTCGGGGTCTAGCTGGAACAAGTATCCTGAAATGGTATCTTGCATACCATCTAGCGCTTGGTCATCATCAAAATATTTTCTGACACATCAGAATAGTCACTTTCTAAACTTGAGGTCATATTTTTTCACAAAATGTATTTTCACAAATATATATATAACAGTCAACAGATTTTGTAAATTTGAATTTTCACAAATGAAAAACAGTGTCGGATTCGTAGGAAATAGTTTTCGCTAATATTATTCAGCTCCGAAGTTTATCGTTGTTTTATTATTGACAACACTGTTTTGCGAATTTATTCAAACTAAAAATGCTAATAGCAGCTACACAAAAACTCGTAGGAAACCCGGATTTTCAGGTATGAATAGACCTAAAATAGATTAAGAGGGCTAAATGTGTTTTCATTTTGGTGTCCTTGGTACTTTAAGCAATTTCTCTGGAAAACATCTAGCAAATCTTCATCCACTTTTCAGAGCGTCCATGCTTCAGAGCCATATTGGCATATTAGGGAACGGGGGAAGTAAAACGAAGCGCTATCAGGAACGACATAATGTATTTAAAATTTTTTTTTTAAAGTGTTTTTTTACTTTTGTAATATTTCCTAGAATTGCATAGTCTTTCCTAGAACGTAGACTAATACCGTTGCTTTATTCATTTAGGGCTATAAGATTTTTTTTTCATTTCAAGTTACTAGGGTTGACAGAATACGACAGTAGAATTGTATCAACATAAGACACCCAGCAGCTTCTCAGACGGATTCAATCAATGCCGTAGGACAGCAATGTTCCTTAGAACATAATTCGGGAGAGAGTAGAGGCTGAACATTTCGGGGATTGCAACTTGGAAAAAAGGCAGATTATCGGAAAAATATAAGAAAATGTGGTGAAATATCGTAACCACCTTTAGGGGTCTTGCGAAAGCCCAAACCCCTCTGTACCTAAGCATACGCCCCAGTAGCAGAATTAATTACCATACTTACTGTACTTAAGAGTAAGTTCTTAAAATGTGCAAAACAAAAGTATCTTCACACCCTCTTTAGCCCCTCCCTATGTTTTTAAAAATGACATACTCAATTTCTTGTCTTAGGAATACTGTACAGTATTTCTGAAAAGTTGTATTACGCTTAATATTCTTCTTTACAGGACAGAAGAGGTTTGAGACTAATCAAACTCGGGCAAATTTTAGAAAACCAATCTGTCTTCTAATCACTCATGAAGCTTGTAAGCAGATGGATACTGCAGTGTCAGCATAACAAAGGTTAATTTAAGATCGTTGAAGTGAAGCGTGCCAAACCCTTGCGAAATGGGAGAGAGAGAGGCGATGAAACAACATTCCAAATTAGAAAAAAAGTTAACAAAAATGACAAGCAGTAGCTAAGGAGTGATTCTCAGCTGAGGTTTAAGTTAGCATTTCAAATTTCACTCAAAATCAAAAGCTTGGTGCATCGAAGGTTATCCTTGGTGCACGAAGGTTAGGCTGCAGGACCTGCACAACGAGACTATCGCTGTTATTTGGATACAGCTTGTTCAATCCATGGATACTAGTGGAAACTTTCTACCTCCGAAAAAGCAAATATTTTCCTCATAATCAAGACACCCTAAATTAAATATATTGTGATCAAAAATTTGATTTCTTTCCGCCAAATAAATCGATATTTTTGGCGAAAAAATAATCGATTTTTTCAACAAAATCGAAGTCTCTGGTGACTAATTTAAACAAGATTAAGTAATCAAGATTATCAATTAACAAGAGCATCAATTAACGAAAACTTAGGAGAGGAGTATTTTTCTTCTATATTTTTCTCAATGAAAAGAAAGAAAAAATCTTTTTTGAAATCCATAGGGGGGGGGGGCAATTTATTGTTTCCCTTTTTACCGAATATGTACTTTAAGGGTAAACATTGCCTTTATTTAATTTTGTTGTAAGTAATTCCTTGTAATTAACGATCCATACAGAAACTATTTCCAAGGGTAGTCCTAATACGGACAATTAACACGATCAAACATAGTTTCCAGAGAAGAGAGAGCAACAAGTGACAGGCGAGGCAACAAAGCAATGTCACTCAAAATTATTTGAAAATTATAGACTTATTAGAAAAAAACAATTGACCCTATCCAGGTCAACACTTCATACAAGCAAGGCCGTATCCAGGGGGAAGAAAATTAGTGATTTTGAACCCAATCCCCCGAAATATTTTTCCGACTCGCAAAAAAACCTAACAAAAATGAATAAAAACAGATTTTTAATACGGTTTTTTAAGTTTTTTGTCCCCCCCCCCCAAAAAAAAATATTTTGTAACCCCTCGCCATCCGACACAACCCTAGATACAGCCCTGTGTGCAAGTTAATTACTGCTATTTATCCTCGCCATTATTAATAGTATATACGTGACCAGAGATGAATTTTACGTCAAAAGCGTAAACGACCAATTTTCCTTTAAAAAAAAAAATGGTTTCTTTCTCATCATTTGCCATAAAGTATAAAATAACGCCCCGATCTTTAGCAAAAAAATCTTACTTCTAATATCTTACTTCTAATATTACTTCTAACATCTTTATGCACAGACTACCGTTCTTTAGATCATTGGGTACTTGTCGGTTATTGGAAACACATCCAAAAAGTGAAGTTAGGTTAACCCTAATGAAATATAACAAAACACAATGATTATATAATACCTTAGAAACAAAATTATGGACACCTAACCCCCCCACCTAATGTCTAACAGCTCTTAAAATCTTAACAGGGGTAAAGCGTTTTCAGCCTCGGGAATTATATTTTCGAAACAATCCTTTGCAAGATACTTGTTTCCAAATCGTCGCAAGCTTTCACAACTTCTCTTACCCATTCTTCCCTTTAAGGCTTCTCGTTGTAAACTAGCAGTCCCAGTGGAAATTGGAGGAGAAAACTGTGTTTTGTGTTTTTTGGATATTACTGGAAGTACCAAGGACAGTGAAAATGAAATCCAATTATTTAAATTAGTTTAAGCGTAAACTTACATAGCCCTGTATATCATAAAAAATAGAGACAATTGGGAGTCCCACCTTTTAATTTAAAATACCATTATATGCAGTTTTTGGTAACAGTTTGTAAAAGAAAGAAACGCGGGTGAAAAAAATCAGCCAAAATTAAACTAAAAACTTATGACACATCACAGCTAAAGAAATTATAGTTTCCTTTTTAAGGTGTTGTTGTGTTTGGGAGTCAAGAGACTGCTTTACGGACTAACGGCTTTGTAAAATCCAAATAATTAGTTTTGCTAATTTATTCTCACATTTCATTGTGGTAAAACTAACGAAAATGTGATAGTGACCTAAAAACTTGATAGTTTTGATACAGCCAAAAGAAAAATCTTAGAATATCGTAGTTTACAGGTATAATATACCTAAGATGGATCAGGGGGGGGGTGACAAAGTTTTTCCATTTTGACATCCTTGGCACTTTAAGGATAATATTAAGTGCATTTTGAGGCACTTGAAGGATAATTATAGGAGGTGCCAGACATGATTCTTCTTGAGTGAAGTGGGTCAATCTCACGGGGTTTTTAAGGCCTTTTCGTATAAACAAGTAAAAGATAGTCTTTTGACACTCTCCACAAAATGCTTAACACGATTTCTGTATGTAACGTAGGGCAACGTAAATTTACGCAACATATTACAACGCATTTACGTAGTGCAACGTAAATAGCATTTACACAAGAAAATCACTCAAAAGATAAAAGTAATCATACCAAAAATAACTCAATATTAACATTAAACCATTTATCTTGTACTATATTCGACTAGTAGAAGTAAAGAAAAAAAATCAAACGAATTTACAAAAATCATCTAATGGCAGAAATAAATACCAAGAATAGTTCTACCAAATAGGCCCTCAAGGTACAAAAAAAGGCTAGGTGCCAAAGACCAAGTCCTGATCGCCAAAGGCTAGGTGCCAAGATCAAGATCGCCAATGAGCAAAATCTTGGGGGGGGGGGCAGTGTGACAAGGGTGCCAATAATTGATCAAATTGACAAATTTATTTTTAAAAAAGGAAAAAAAAAACAGGGAAAGAGGGCACCAGAAAAAGACCCTCCTCCCCCTCAACCTGGATCCGCCAGTGGATCAAGCTGGGACGGTATTGAACAAATGGGCATAACATCTTTGGGAGATTCTTGGCAGGTAGTCAAAGCATTAGTTTTCAGCATAGCAGGACAGGACTTTTTACCAATGAGTCAAACACTGCGATGAGCTTGTAGTACCAGAATAAGATGATGAAAACTGGCTTTGACACGCCTCATACAACCTTGAAGACCGCTTCACTAAGCCAACACTGAACCCTTATTAACATGGCACAAAAAAAGGAGGGCAGCTAAAGAGTCAGTGGACGATAGCAGGACCCTAGTGGACGATAAAAAAGATCTTGAACCAGCTGAAGGTTTCCGCAAACTCGGACATAGCTATGACAAATAATGACAGAAGCTTGTCGAAGGGTTGGCACTTGACCTGCTATCGTTGGGGGGGAGGGTTCTCATTCAAAAGCTTCATTCGGATGCAATGTTATGTGAAACCACCTGGTCCAACTGCAAGTACAACTTAGTAGTCAAGTGATCGCAAATACCCATTAGTCTGAACAACCGTAAAAAAAGTGAGCTTCATCTTGGAAAAAAAAAGTTCTGGTTATAAAATATTGCCTTTTGAAGCGTATTCCGGGGTGATAACTATCATTCCAATTAATCCTAATTGTAAAAGTTTACTGCGAAAACAAATTTATCGGAATTTCAAAAAAGAGCCTGAGATCCCTCGAAAACGGTCGTGGATCGAAATGAAAAGTAAATAAAAAGTGCACCGCTGTAATCTCAACGGCCGAAAATTATGCAAAGAACTACAGTCCCTCACATTGAACAACAAGGCAAATCACTTTTTTGTATAGGAAGTACTGATATCTCCTTTTTCCAGGGGTGATTGAACCCCAGGTGTAGAATGGTTGAAGAGTGTTCATTTGAGCCCTCCATACACAATAGGGCCGTTCTTTTACTCATCTTTGTGCTTAGATCTTACATCTTTTGATAAAGAACGCTTAAAAATAAAATCTTGGCACTAAGATCTTACATCTTATAGCGTTCTTTTGCAAACGTCTTTCATCATTCTGCTCTGATCAGCTGTCTTAAGAACAATGATGAGTAGATCATCAAAGTTCTCTCATCAGTGTTCTACATGGTAGAAATATGGCGTCCATCCCACTTTTTGCTAACATCAGTGAGCTGTAAGATCTTAGAACAAAGATGAGTTAAAAGAAGGAAATCTTTGAAGAAAGATGTGAGATCTTAGTGCAAAAGGACGGCCCTAATATTTGTTCATTTTAAAAGTCATGCATTTTCAATTGCAGCTCAAATTAACACTTCTAATTGGGGTCTTGAAATACACAGATTAGTTGGTATTCATCCAAAAGAAATTGACACAAAAATACAAAGGAGTTGAATGGAAAACAGGCCAAATGAGGTAGATAAATCACTGTCAAGGCATCAACTAAGACAAGGTCAATTTCACTGGACTATCTGCGAACCTTCAAATTACCCAAAAGAAATGACTTTGATTTATGAAGTTGAGTTAGGATTTTAATAAATAAATATAAACATGTAGACAAGACATAATTATTTGCCTGACGTCTCAGTCTATCAGGCAACGTATTATTAGAGTGAAACAGAAGTTTGTTTGACATTGGTAAGCAGTGAGACGTATCAATAAAAAACACAAACATCATATTTCCAGAACTTAATTAAAAGCTGGAAAGCTTTGGACATGTCAAGAATGAATAAAAGAGCAATACAACCTACCCTGAGAGATACTTTCGTTTCTTAGCAAGCTACACAAAATAGATACGGCACGTTTTATAGGCAGCGCGCTAGCACTGCCTAAGTAAAGAACTGTGCGGCCACAATGTGTTTTTTTTTATTTTTCTTCGACAGGCACTTTGTATTTAAGGAGTTGTCGTAGAAACTTCGAAAAGGGCTCATTTGATTTGAAATTGGAGGGGCTAGTGCCGTTTTTAATAGTTGAAAGTAATTGGAGGGCACCTAGCCCCCCCCCAACGCCCATCATTCCCCCACACACAGCCAATAAAAATTTTGAGACAGCCATTTTTTTCAGCATATTTGATTTTCAGATAGAAAATATA
The DNA here is from genome assembly GCF_049724085.1 of Artemia sp. Qi Xiang Cuo. Classification (NCBI taxonomy): domain Eukaryota; kingdom Metazoa; phylum Arthropoda; class Branchiopoda; order Anostraca; family Artemiidae; genus Artemia; species Artemia sp. Qi Xiang Cuo. The sequence goes on from NC_142814.1 coordinate 9,629,544, forward strand.
TTTCTGAGGAGGACAATCCCCCAAAACCCACAGGGCAAGGGTTTTAAGTTATGCCCTTGGGGCATATATGGTTTTTATAGAAGGCTTTGTCGTAGAAACTTCGAAACAGGTTCATTCTAATGGGAATTTAAAGGGATAGTGCCCTTTTTAATAGTTAAAAGTGATTGGAGGGCAACTAGCCCCCCCCCCCACGCCCATCATTCCCCCAAACACATCCAATAAAGAGTTTGAGATATCCATTTTTTTCAGCATAGTTGATTTCCAGATATACAATATATTTTTGAGGAGGACACTCCCCCACAACCTTCCGGGCAAGGATTATAAGTTATGCCCTGGGGGCATATAAGGTTTTTATTGAAATCTTTGTCGTAGAAACTTGAAAAAGGGCTCATTCGATTTGAAATTCAAAGGACTAGTACCCTTTTTAATAGTCGAAAGTAATTTGAGGGCAACTAACCCCCGTCTCACGCCCACCTTTTCCCCAAACACATCCAATCAAAATTTTTAGATAGCCATTTTATACAACGTAGTTGAAAGTTTTGAAAATTAGGTCTTTGAGGATGGCAACACCTCCCCCCACATCCCTCAGGGCAAGGGTTGTAAGTTATGCCCTGGGGCATATAAAGTTTTTATTGAAAGCGTTAACTTCAAAAGGGGTCATTCAATTGGAAATTGAAAGGACTAATGCCTTTTTTAATAGTTGAAAGCGACTACTGAAACTTTACTGCTCTTTGCTCTTTACTGAAAAAATACAAATGAATGTGCATTGTCAGTTTAATATACATATACTGATATTTAGTAATTGAAATGTTAAAATTATTTGATTTATTAAAGTTATAAAAGTAAAAACATTTATATTTTTTTCAGTAAAGTGCAAATTTTGTTCTGGCCTTGGGAAGGCATAGGGCATTTGCGCCCAACTTATGTTAATTTCTGCTCGTTTTGAGTTTGACTCGGTTATTTATTGTAATTTCTGTTCGTTTTGGGTTTCATTGATTTATCGATGCTGATTTGTGGTAGTTTCACGCTTGGTAGATTATTTGATTTTATTTTTTCTCATTTTTTGTTTAATGGAGTTCTTTACTTTTCTTTGAAAAACTTATTTTGTGGAAAAAGTTTTTTTAAATTAATTTATAGTAAGATCTGTAAGATAGGGACGCTGTTATACCATTGCATTCGGTTTTATTCGCCTTTCCTGCCTTTCCTGGCAGGTGAAATGTGGATAGTGCATGCTTCGATATCAAACGTTTGTATCTTTTATTACTTAGGCAGCGAAAGAGTACTGCCTTTGATGGGCATATATTTATTTTGGATTCAGTAAATTCTCCCTGGATCCACAAATTTTACTATTCTTTATCGAAGCCAAGCCCCTGGAAGCCCCCCCCCCTTTTTTTCGGATCATGCCCACACTAAACTTCGAAAAACATGTTTTTTGGAATTTTCATTGAAACTAAAAAAAAAAAGGTAACGTTGTATTATCTGTAACACACACGAGAAGTGAAGTTTGGTTAATGCTAATGAAATAAAACATAATAGGATAAAAATATAATAGTTTAGAAACAAATTTTGGCTATATATTTGCAAATCAGGGGGGGGGTAAAGCATAGCATACATTAAATACGTAACCTAACCTAGGTACCTTTGTTTGCCCTTAAGCCCCAAAAAACAAAAGCTTAAATATTGTAGACGCAGTGATAAATCAATGTTTGCAATCCTCATCATAGGAATTGTCCGTTGAAAGAAACCTGTTTGACTAGTTTCTTTAGCATCTTCGCTTTACAATATCGCGCGTGTGTTACAGATAATACAACAGGACCAAAAAAATCCCCCCCTCCAAGATTTTGAAAAATATATTTTGCTCCCCCCCTCAATACATTATCATGAATTTATACCCTGGACCATATGTAAAACAAAAGGAAGAATTAACTGAAGAAGAATTTAAGAAAGCTTGGAATTTAAACAGAACAAAAAATACAGAATCGAAAAATATACAAGCAAAAAGATAAATTTTTTTGCCTCATATATTCTGGGAATTTAACAGTTACTAGCTAGCTTAATCATTCTAGTTTTTTTTCTTCAAAGATTCGGTTTCACGGAATGCTATTCTTTTTCTACTGATCCATTCAATTAGCACATGGAATCACTTGGACCGTGAAATGGCCTTTGTGTATTCATACCACACGTCGGAAACCAAGTGATAACTTTGCAAAAAATGTGTATTTCCCACTACTAATTGATGAATCAAGCGCAAAGGACCTGTAACGAGCTGGAAAGTCATTTCATATTAGAAGAAATGTCACAACTCTTAAGGACTAGAACTGAATTTCATAAAATACATACAAAGGGAATGAATATATATCTTTTGTTAAAATAGGTTATTAAATATAGGTTTTAATTCCGCGACTTCGCCACATAACTAAATAGTCCCAGGATATGTTATCAAAAGCATCTTTGAGAATTTGTACATAACAAATTCAGTTATTTTCATGGAAGTGAAAAGGAATAAATAACATTTTTGTTCCATTTGGCAGTTTTTTCAAACCATGTTTTTATTTTTCATGTACCGAGGGAGCAGGGGGAGGGAGGTTACAAACCTTCGGTTAACTGTTGTTAACCGGTTAACTGTCGACGATGGAGATTACAATAGTACCCGTGTCATGCTTCCCGGCCATTTCACGCCAGAAATGGCACCGAAACGAGCAATTTGATGTGCCACATGGCACTTTATGATGGAGATACCATGATCAATTTATGAATGGCATGCAGAGAGAGGTAGTAGCTTTTAAATGAGCCATTAGACGTTTCTCTGTGATCTTGCAGTAACCTGTTACACCTGGCCCCGAAAAGAATTAGAAATAATTAATGCGATGCAAGCTGACCATGCAATAACGGAGTTTTCTTCACTTTTCAAGATGGGGGACTAAAAACCAAGACCCCTACACTTCGATTGACAATCTTAGAATTTGCATTTCCGAAAGTTTGCATGTTTTGCAAACATCTTTGCTCCTGTCATTTATTAGTCTCCTTATTACTAAATATAAGGCGACTATAAAAGACAGCGATGATTAGAAAGGCCTACTTCCGAATCACTAGTCCTTCCAAATCTGTAATCGAGCATTGCTTCAATACTAAAATAAAATGGTGGAGCTGGTGTTGCTCGTCTAGAGTTAGTTCTCATGCAAGTTGGTTCACGGAGAACGATCTCCAAGCGCTTCTGGATATTCAGCTAGTCATCGAAGAACCAAATGCGCCCATAGACGGGTTAAGTTGACAGCCCTTCTCCCGAAACCTTGTTGCAACGAACGGAACCAGAAATATAGCTTCGAATGTGTCACCTCAAATCTCCATTAGACCCCGGATCTCCCAAGGGCATTCCTCTCTGAACTTCATCAATCAAGGTGGCATCAATGTGACCACCTGGAACGTAATGGCGCATAACAATCCGTTCTAACATTGTTTTATCCAAAGCACTAAATAATATACAATGACAATAGCTGGAGTCACCGAAACATCTTTCAGGAAACGGCGAAGAGGACATTGGCGAAGGACACACTCTGCTCTGGACTGGTGGCAGCCAGAGAAGTTGTGTTGCCCTAGGGCTGAATAGCTCTGCAAGAAAGGCCCTCGTGTCATTCTCACGGGTAGCAACTAGATTCGTGATAGCAAGACTCAAGGGAGAACATAGAAAGATAATTATCATCACCTGTTACGCCCCCACCTCCCCACAATTACCTCACCCTCCCTGAAGGACGCAATCGTTTTAAATTAGTCGGACCTGTAGGATCTAGCCATTAGACCAGTGATAGAGGACACTTTAAATAATAATGGAGAGAGACTGCTGGATTGTTGTTTGGTGCACAATCTTGCATTTGCAAACACTTGGTAAAAGAGACCTGATATGGCCAAGCATACCTTGTATAGCATCAATGGATAAACAAAGAAGACACTCAATTACATCACCATGCGCTGCGAATGCCTGTCGTCTGATCAGAATTGTCACACTTACCAAGATGCCGAGCTCGGGAACATCAACCGTCGGCTGATTGCCGCCAAAATTAAGCTTCGCCTTAGAGCTATAAAGAATAGCCGGTCATCTCGTAAAGTTGAAGCTTGTCGCGCTCAGCAAGACCCCAATCTGGGTAAGCGGTACTAGGTCGATACATGCAACAGATTAGATGGCTTTGAGCAAAGCATTGATAATGACGATTTATGGAAGTCCTTCAGATAGAATGCTCTTGCAGCTGCAAGTGTCGTTGCTGAAATGAAGCAACGAACGAAAAAACATTGGATCGGCAATGATACCCTTGCCACCATCGAGTGCAATGCGAAAGCGCGCCTTCTTGGAGTCATGACTGCCTGTAGGCAAATGAACAAAGAGCGCAACATCATTCTGAACAATGACCATAAAACATTTATTAACAATAAGGCATGCGACATGAAAGAGGCCAAACAAAAGAAGGATATAGGAGTTACATACAAGAATCTTGGCGAGCTTTCACGCCAGCACACTCGGACAACGACATACCCTTGAAACGCTGGCAGTGAGAATATCTAAGACTAGTCACAGTGCCTACATCAGTGGGAAGACCCCAATAAGAAACTATTTAACTCACACTCACCCAACCATACCGACGACCAGCTTGACGCTTCTGCGGTCAATGGTACACTTGCCCATGGTGGAGCCAATTTTACAGCAGAGGCCACTAAAATGGCAACTAGAAAGCCAGAAAATAACAATGCCTTAGGTATATGTGGACTAGCATCAGAAATCCTGAAGAATGGTGGCCCCGCAATGACCCTCTGGTTACAAATACTATTTAGCATTGTGTAACACATTGAAAAAGTTCCGTCAGACCGGGAGAAAGACTTACTTGAGCCAATTTACGAAAGGAATAGAAGCAAAGCAGAATGTAACAACTATCGTTACATAACTCTGCTGTCGATATACGTAAGCTCTTCGCTATTTTGTTCCTCAAAAGGGCAGCAGGCTATCTACATGTCCTCCGGTACCCCCAGCAAGCTGGGTTCATGCCAAGCCGGTTTCCGACGTAGCGAATTAATACAATTAGACAGCTAGAGAGGAAACTTTAGAATATAAGTGAGAGACATACATTGGCTTTGTTGACTTTTGATCTTCCACGACACTGTCGACAAACAAGTCTATGTGGTCGTTCCTCTAATTTGCCAGTGTACCCAACAAAATCGTCAATCTCTTCAAAGAGCTTTACAACAAGACTGAAAGCACTGTCATTGTAAAAAGGTCAGCCTTCATCATATTTGAAGTTCAGGAACGGTATTGGGCAAGGCTGTACCCAAACTCTTAAATTGTGTCACATAATCATACGCAATGCGGAACCTACACTGAACCTACCTTGCCACTAAGCAGAACCTACACTGATACAAAGATTTGGAAAACAGAAAAATTATAGAAAGGCTCCTCTTTAATTAAGCAGCGTCCAAGAGACGTGTACCATGCTGATCATCTGTGCAAGTCGTGCAAGCTTATGATGATGACATACAACAGACGATTTAAATTAATGCGATTTTATGGAAACGTTGGGGTGACCAGGGCAAGAAGAGTCAGGGCAACCATGGCACTAAGTACGCGTAATTGAACTCTTTTAGTAAATAAGGACGCAATGAAACAGAAAATGATAAAAAATAATCTCAAAAAGGGGGTCTTCAAGTCTTTTTGATGAATATGTATCCAAAGGACCATAAAATTTGCCCGTCATCTAAATGATTATTCAGTGCTATCACTATCATTATCAAAAATACGAAGACAGAGAAGCTATACGGAAAATAATTACCCCTGGATAAAACCCACTATAAAACTTTTCTCACCTTCAAACTTTATTCGGAAGTATTAGATAAAAAAAATAACTATTTAAAGATGTCTCTTGTAGACTAGAACACTTTAACCCAGAATTACTACTACTACTAACAACTCACCGCAGCACCAAGCCGCATGAGGCAAACACAGCTACGCAAGCTCCTCCTCAGACCCAATCTATTCAAAGCCTCCCTCTTTCAACCCTCCCAGGAAATTCCAATTTCCCTTAAATCTTTCTTTAAGACATCATCCCACCCCCACCGGGGGTGGACCTAATTTTTGTTGTACCAGCAGTTGTTTGAAAATTGAGAGAAGGCTTTTTCAAACGATTTTTTTAATGCTAGTGCCCTATTTAAGCGACAAAAATCATTTTGCCTTAATAGGTTCGGTGGTAGGGAGGGTATTTGGGATATGGAGGTAGGTGGAAGGTATCAAGTGGGAAGATAAGATAAGACAGGATCGAAAGGAAATTGGAACTAGAGGCGATAATTTCTTAAAACGAGAATTTCAGATTTATTAACGCACAAAAATGTGGCATGGGAATTTAAAAATAAGCAAACATTTTAGTAGTAAGCAACCACCAGTGTCATTTTGGCTTTATGTGTGAACAAAAACTGTTGGAACTATGTCTATTAGATTGCTGGGTCTACTATATGCCATACAATTTGGCGCAAACATTCAGTAACAATATGTCCACCGTTGACAGAGGGATTTTATTTTTCGCAAAAAGACTACAAACTGAGCCATTACTGGGGATTCTCAGAGTAGTCTCTCCTAGATGTATGGTGGTAATAGACAATTTTGATTTAAAAGATTTGGAGGCTCATAGATACTACTTTCCTTCGCATACATAATTATCTTTTGTTTTGTTTATTGCTTTGAAGCACACTCATAAATTTACAAGCTTCCTTATGAATGCGGGAAAAGTATTGTCGGTTCACATTACAACAAACATAGCCTATCGACAATAATTAAAAACTTGAGTGAAAAAATATTAGCTTTTCTGTGTCATTGTATATTCGGCTAGCCCGACCAAAGTATAGAGAATATACACACGTAGACTATTACGCGCACGTCCATAGAGATGTCTTTACGTAATGGAGGTAAGGTTGCTTTTATTCAACCCTCCTTCAAACTTATGTCACCCCTCCTCCCTCGAAATAAATTCCTGCCTCCATGCCTTGCCTATCAAAGGCTTATGCCATAGTTTTTCATAATAAGTCCTTGTATGTACTAGTAAGTAGTGGATAACTTTCTTCAAAAATTTTAGAATAAAAATAGTATAAACATAAAGACAAACTTAAAAAAATGATTTACACTTAAATGTAAAACGTATTTAAAAGACAAATATTAAAAACAAAACAGCAACTCACTTTGATTTTGTACCCAGAATAACCTCCTTGAAAAGGTTGATTCCAACTGATAGTAGCCATTTTTCCTCCTCGCACTTTGACTTGTACATCAGAAGGTGGGTCAGGCGCTTGGAAAATTGAAAAAAAGGTAAGTCAACTGAATAAAAGTCAAGTAAATCAATGAAAAATTCAATAGAAGGTAAGTAAACTGAATAAAAGTCAAGCAAGTCAATGGAAAATTGAATAAAAGGTAAGCCCAATTGAATAAAAGTCACATAAGTCAATGGAAAATTGAATAAAAGGTAAGTCAGAACATAAACGTAAGTTGGATGTTGTTTCAAGGAGAATTGAGAGAGGACGGGGCCAAATTTCAATAAGATTTTCTTTTAAAAGCCCTTAAGCAAATGCATAAAAATTTACCAAAGTGTGAGTTAGAACTTGTTTCAGATTTCATGAATGTACTGGAACATTCTGGATTTAATTGAAGACTGAGCATTTAGTTTACTGGACTAGTTCAAAATACAAGCCTAACTCATGAGTCTAAGATGACAAAAATCTCAATAGGGAATCCAATACCTTTGGGAGAGCTGAGGTGAGTTCGGCAAGCAAAAAAAGCGTCTTTTTAAGCAGTGGCATAATTTCGTCAAAATCCTGGGGGGGGGGGCTGAGAGTTGGAACCGATTTTCCCAAGTCAAGTGAAAATGAAAAATGAGCCATGTAGTACCATAAAGGCGAAGATATACTAAAGAAAAATTACCCCTTTTTCTGGAGGCTTGAATTATGCAGGCTTATTTTAGTTTTGACAAGATTTTTGAGGAAACAAAATTTCAGTTGGAGGGGGGGGGGGGCAAAATGAGGTATGGCGGAAGGCAGTTGACCCCTGTCCCATAGAAAATTACGCCCCAGCTTTTAAACTTGCATACCGGGTAAGTCTTGCACTTTCTTGAAATTTCCCTCAAAATATTCCAGAGGCCGTCGGGACAACAGAAAGTACCCTAGCCCAGAACAATTATCGTTAGAACACTTCAACGTACTTCCCTGAATAACCTCTGGTTCATTTCTTATGCTATCAGGGTTTTTAAGGGCTCTAAAAAAGTTATTTTCTTATCAGGTAACATTTTCCTTTCTTTTTTCGCAATATATTTTCTTATGGAATTTATTCACAGGTATGAAATGATGCACATTGTTTGCTGTATGCATTTCGACGATATAATTTGCATAATTAAGCACTTTACTTTGGGGCTGTGTTCATCACGTCGCCTTCAAAGGCAAATTTTCATAAATTTTCCACTTTTATTTTAAAGTGGCTATACTAAAATTGATGCCTAATAAAAAATAGGTACTTTCCCATTATATGGGCATTTCTAAAATGTCAATTTTGGTTAATGTTAATGAAATAAATAAAATAGGATGAATATATAATAGTTTATAAACAAATTTGGGTTATATATTTGCACATTAGGGGGGGGGGGGAAGGATAACGCATTGCATATATTAAATACATAACCTAACCTAGGTACCTCTCCCCCCTAAACCCCCAAAAACAACAGTTTAAATATCGTATACGCAATGAAAACTACGCTATGGATAGCATTACTCTGAGGCCATCTCTTGAATTAACTCGTCAAAAACGGGTTTTTCGTGACTGGCTTCCTTGTATATGCCCATATAATGGGAAAGTACCAAAAATATGATGCCATGTAGAGCGAAACAACGAAAAAGGGTGATTGGGCGCCTTTCAATACACTTAGTCACCAAAAAGAGTACACGATAACTCAGAACACGCGATCTAAAGTGGAAGATCATCCGTTTTATAACGGCAAGTCCCACGAAGAAACGAAAATACATGGGAGACAAATCACACTTCACTTAGTATCTGCTAGTGACTAATAATAGTGCTAGTGACTAATACTAGTGCTAGTGACTAATACTAGTGCTAGTGACTAGTGCTAGTGACTAATACTAGTGCTAGTGACTAATACTAGTGCTAGTGACTAATACTAGTGCTAGTGACTAATACTAGTGCAAGTGACTTATACTGGTGCTAGTGACTAATACTAGTGCTAGTGACTTATACTGGTGCTAGTGACTAATACTAGTGTTAGTGACTAAGCTTACGTGTTACTTGTTTTCACTGATGTTTGTTGGTTTGACAAGGCGGATGCACAGTCTGAAGAGGACAAAAGCAAAACATTTCAGAGCAAAAGGATACGACACCAAAACCGGAACTGTCACACACTCTGACTAATTTAATACATTTTTTACAAATAGAATGGATAATAAAGAAAGAAATATATATATAACCCCTACTCGAACTCGGAATAAGGCGCAAACTGATTTATTTGGGATTGGTAGTATGTGGTTGCACAAGCCGCTGCGTTGCGTCTTTTGGTAGTAAACTCTGTGTGAATGTTATTTAACCTCTTCCCCCTAAAACAAACCTGTTGAAATAAAATGAATAAGTTATTAAAAAGAAGAAATAAAAGAACATGTGAGCATAAAGTGATTAGGTAAAAGAAAATTAGTATACACCACAGGGAGGAACACAGAAAACAGAGGCACAGAAAGGAGGAACACAGAAAACAGAAATTCGTATACACCTATAACTAACAATACACCGCCCCTAGGTGATCAGCATAGTGAGAGCAGATGTCATTTTGCCTATTTAGTAAGCTTTCACTTTTACGGTATACCACTCATTGAGCATAAAATGAGAATGTTCGCCTTTAATATTGGTTGAATTAATTACTGACTGAATATTTTAAACAATTAATTTTGTCAACTCTATAGGGACGTCGCTTGCTATAATTTTAGATGAAAAAAGGGATATTTTTGACACCCACTTTTCTTTCATTATAACAGTAGCAATTAAAATTAAACTAGATTTCAGTTTCCTTTGATTTTTTAACAAATCTACTGTATTAATTAACATTATTCTTTAACTATATTACCTAATTCACAAATACTATACAACAAACATAATAGTAAATATTTTATAGAATAAATATACTAATATATAATTCCCATAGCAAATTAATTTATAAATATAAAATGCATAAATAACATAACAATATATTTCAAAAATATCATAGGCAGCGCAATCGCGCTGCCTAAGTAAAGAACGATGTTGGCACAATGTATTTTTTTTTCTTCAATACCAGGGCATTTCGTATCGAAGGAGTTGTCGTAGAAACTTCGAAAAGCACTCATTCAATTGGAAATTGAAATGACTTGTGCCCTTTTTCATAGTCGAGAGTGATTGGAAGGCAACTTACACCCCTTCCAAGCCCACCATTTCCCAAAACATATCCAATCAAAATTTTGAGATAGCCATTTTGTTCAGCGTAGTTGATTTCCAGATAGGGATTGTTCTTGAGGAGAACACTCCCCCACAGCCCTCAGGGCAAGGGTTTTAAGTTATGCCCTGGAGGCATATAAGAACGATGTTGGCACAATGTTTTATTTATTATTTTTTCCTTTTGACCAGGGCACTTTGTATCGAAGAAGTTGTCTCAGAAACTTCGAAAAGGGCTAATTCAATTGGAAATTGGAATGGCTTTGTCCCTTTTTAATAGTCAAAAGTGACCGGAAGGCCCACCATTTCCCGAAACACATCCAATCAAAATTTCGGGATAGCTTTTTTATTCGTAGCAGTTGATTTCTAGAAAGAAAATTATGTTTTTGAGGTGGATACTCCCCCACAACCCCCGGGTAAAGAGTTGTCATTCATGCGCTGGTGGCAAATAAGATTTACATTGAAGGCGTTGTCGTAAAAACTTCAAAGAAGACTCATTCGATTGGAAATTCAAAAGACTAGTGCCCTTTTTAATAGTCGAAAATGAATGGAGGGCAACTAACCCCCCTGTCACGCCCACCTTTTCCCCAAACACATCCAATCAAAATTTTGAGATAGCCATTTTGTTCAACTTAGTTTTAAAGTTCTGGAAATTAGGTCTTTGAGGATGAAAACCCAACAACAGCCCTCAGGGCAAGGGTTGTAAGTTATGCCCTGGGGGTATATAAGGTTTTTATAGAAAGCCTTGTCGTAGAAACTTCAAAAAGGGTTCATTCGATTGAAAATTGAAATGGCTAGTGCCCTTTTTAATAGTCGAAAGTGATTAAAGGGCACCTAACACCCCTTTCACTCCCACCATTTCCCAAACGCATCCAATCAAAATTTTGAGATAGCAATTTTGTTCAACGTAGTTTAAAGTTCTGGAAATTATACCTTTGACATTATACCTCCCCCCACAGTCTTCAGGGCAAGGATTGAAAGTTATGCCCTGGGGGCATATAAGGTTTTCATTGAAAGCTTTGTCGTAGAAACTTCACTAAGGGCTCATTCAATTGGAAATTCTAAGGGTTAGTGCCCTTTTTAATAGTCGAAAGTGATTGGAGGACAACTAATGCGCATCTCACGCCCACCATTTATACAAACACATACAATCAAAATTTTGAGATAGCTATTTTTTTCTACGTAGTTGAAAGTTCTGGAAATTATGTCTTTGTGGATGACAACCCCCCACACGGCCCTCAGGACAAGGGTTGTAAGCTACGCCCAGGGGATATACAAGGCTTTTTTTTTAGGAAGAGTTGTTGAAGGGACTTCAAAAAATGTTCATTCGATTTGAAATTCAAAGGGTCAGCGCACTTTTAATAGTCGAGAGTGACTGAAGAGCAGCTAACCCCCCTCTCGCACCCACAATTTTCCCAAACACATCCAATCAAAATTTTGAGACATTCATTTTGTTCAATGTAATTGAAAGTTCTGGAAACTAGGTCTTTGACGATGACAACCGTCCCCCCACAACCCTCAGGGCAAAGGTTATAAGTTATGCCCTGGGGGCATATAAGGCTTTTATAGAAAGTTTTGTCGTAGAAACTTCAAAAGGGCTCGTTTGATTGAAAATTGAAAGGGTAAGTGCCCTTTTTAATAGTAGAAAGTGATTGAAGGGAACTATCCCCCCTCTCACACCCACTATTATCCCAAATAAAATCCAATCAAAATTTTGAGATAGCAATTTTGTTCAACGTAGTTGAAAGTTCTGGAAATTAGGTCTTTGAGGATGACAACCCCCTCACAGCTCTCAGGGCAAGGGATGTAAGTTATGCCCTGGGGACATATAGAAAAGCGTTTATAGAAACCTGGTTTATAGAAAGCGTTGTCGTAAAATCTCAAAAATGGCTCATTCGATTGGAAATTGAAAGGGCTAGTGCCTTTTTAATTGTCGAAAGCGATTGGAAGGCTTGACATTTTTATATTAAAGATCGATCTGGGTACAATGTATTATTATTATTATTTTTTTTTTTTTTTTTTTGTTTAGACCAGGACACTTTGTACTCTGTTTTTACTTTCATAACTTTGATAAATCAAATAATATTAACATTTTGATACTAAATATCAGTATATGTATATTAAACTGACAATTCACATTCATTTATATTTTTTTCAGTAAAGTGCAAATTATGTTCTGGCTTTGGGAAGGCATAGGGGATTTGCGCCCTACTCATGTTAATTTCTGCTCACTTTGACTTTGACTCGGTTATTTATTGTAATTTCTATTCGTTTTGGGTTTCATTTCTTTATCGATGCTGATTTGTGGTAGTTTCAAACTAGGTAGATTATTTGATTTTATTTTTTGCTCGTTTTTGGTTTAATAGAGTTCTTTACTTTTCTTTGAAAAACTTATTTTCTTGATTTTTTTTTTATTAAAAATAAAAAACACCTTACAAAGTAACTATAAACACCAGATTTAGAAAAGATTAACTGATATTATAGGTCTTCTGAATTTCCAGCCATCCTCCAAGTAATATTGGTATTGTTTGCGGTGGTATATTGGTGCATTGCAATTAGTCCCCGAAGCCGCGATGAAAATCAGCAGCGAGCTGCCGAAAAGATTTTAACGATTCACTACCGCAAACACTAGGGAACGCCAGAGCGCCACTTTCATGGTCGATAGTGGCTCGATATCGGTTGCTTCTGGCGCCGAATTACTATGTGAGATTATTTGATCAACTAAGAGACAAATATAAGGCAAAATCCAGTAACTAATGGTACACACAAAAATCTGATTCCACTGAAAATGTTTTTGAATTCGTTCAACTAGTACAGATTTTCGACTATCTTTTACTTGTTTATGTGCTCTTCACTACAATCATCAGCATTTGACACACTGAACACTCAACAATGTCTAAAAGTAGCTATTTTCCAAACTTCTATTCACAGGATTCACATGGTGGCCAATAAACCTTGGAACCAGATTGACCAGTTTGGTAAAGGTTTAGATTATCTACCCTAGTAGTGAAGATTGCAGAGGCCCTGTCAATAGAACCAGGATAAACAGTAATAAGTTACTAGTTTATACCCTGTTTCTATTAGACAGAATTTGTGCAACTTTAAAGCCCAATTGGCTAAAAAACAATTGTAAGAAATAAATTCTTTTTATCAGGGTTTGGCTGGGAGGGTGTAAAGAGGGAGACTTTGAATAGATTGGGATGGAGGAGGAGCGTAAGTGGCTATGTTGGCCTCAGGCGACTTGATGCTGCGGTGAGTTGTTGGCAGTAGTAGTAGTGCACCTTTATCATCAGTCTTCCTAAAAACATGAAACAAGAAATATGGGACGGGCAACTCCCTCAAGTCAGAAAACACTGAAAAATCAAATTTATTTACTATACTTTGATAGAGCCTTAAACAGTAAAATCAAGAGTTTGTTTATTTCTTTTTTGTCCATACAGTTGAGTATAGCAGCTGTTTAAATGAGATATAGTCTGTCTGCACCTTTACCGAGTAATCTTCTGCATTCATGGATGACATTCAAATTTCAAGTACAATTCAGCAGTCTGAAATAGCCAGTGCTGAATAGTTTGTTAATCCATAATTAAATAATTCTGCTGGAAAGCAGCTAGTATATGGCCATAGTTGTAGGCTGGTTATAGCAGACTAGGCTATTTTTTCAGACTGTCCTTTGACAAGTGTTTTGTTTAAGATTTAGAAACCTGACGTTCTTCCAGATGATGATGAATAAGAACTGATTTGTGACCTTTGTTCTGTATAAATTTTTCTACTATGGTTGATGCTATTGAGGAAGAATTCTTACCCACTCTAAATGTTACACTGCTCTATCAAGCCCTCCTAAAACTAACCCTGGGGAATCACCGGACGACGGTAAGAAGATGAAAAATAAGTTGGGATTTCGCTTCCAAAGGGATGAAGATCTCATGGTGACGGCTGCACTATTGGACTTCATTTATTCAAGATATATGAATCTGACGAGTATCTGAACCTTCTTGATGGTCCACAGACAAAAACTGAATTTTTGTTCAAAATAGTCGAGGTAATAGTGTTGGAGACTGACATACGGTGCTTTATTCTATCGCCTGCGGACCAAACTTGTCCAATCAGCACTCCCGAGCCTTCCGCTTCAAATTGTGGCGAGCATGCTAATGTTGAAGGAACTTTCTCGTACGGGGATGAAAAAGGCTGAAGAGGGGGCAGTAATCACTGTTGCTGTTGGTAGATCTGCTATCCCAACCAGTCGTGTGAATGTGGCTAGTGGGCTTTGTCAAAAGAGAAACAACCCTAAATCTTCCCATGGTCAAATATAAAAGAAAAGGAAACCCATTGATAAAATGATACGTCAGGTTAGTGATGATGCATGACAGGATAAGAATGGTTATGTGATTCGGTGTCAAGAAGATTAATACCTCAACCTTGCAAGGATCCTTGCCTCACAGAGGTCGGAGGAGCATGACGGTCCTAAGTCCGTAAAATGAGGAGGATTGGGCGATAGGCTTGTGGCCTATCCCCGTACAATTCCAAATTGCAAAAGAAACATCAATGATAGCCTCTGATACCCCACTACACCATTCGACAACGACCCCAGCATGCCCACGGACACGATTTATGACAGCGAAAACTATGACAAAATTTGGATTCTGGGATGTAAGGACACTAAACCAGCTGACAGACCCTAAACAAGTACTCAGAGAGATGAAGAAGTATAAGCTAGATCTCCTTGCTCTGAACGAAGTTAGGTGGATTGGATCTGGACAAAAACAACTAGGAAATGGTTACTCACATATTTATAGCGGAAATGAATCCCGGTACCAGGCTGGGGTTGGGATAATGCTGTCTGACCAGGCCACCAAAGCACTAGTTGAATGGAAGCCAGTCAGTGAGAGGTGCTTACTTGCAAGATTTGTAACCACCCATCTGAAAATCTCAATCATTGCATATTATTCTCTTACGAATGATGCAGACGATGCTGATAAGGAGACATTCTACCAAGCTCTTCAGTCATTGACATCAGAAGTCCCAGCACATGACCTTCTTTGTGTGGCTGGGCACTTCAATGCAAATGTCGGAGCAGAAAGAGACTACTGTCCATAAGTCCTAGGGAGACATGGTCTTGGTGAAATGAACAAAAACAGACCCCCTTGTAGATTATGGTCTGGGTAATGATCTTATGGTCGACACAACTCAATTAAAACATACAAACATCTACAAACAGTCATGGATCTCACTAGACGGCAGGACGAAGAACCAAACAGATCATCTCCTAATTTCAAGGAGAAGGCGGACAAGTCTTCTGGACGTACGTGGTTTCAGAGGGGCAGATTCCCTGTCGGCCCACATCCTGATGGTAGCAAAATTGAAAGTCAAGCACGAAAGCGGACAAAAATGCAAAATCGAACTCTGCGAAGCTTTATGATGTAGATAAGTTACATGACCGAGAAAACCGAGGAAACTTTTGTATTGAATTGAAGAACTCATTCGCTGTGTTTGAAAAAGAAAACTGCACAGACAATCCGTAAACAACAGGACTAGAAATGAAGACAACATACAATCAAGTTGCTAAGGATGTGCTCGGATACAAGAAGAATTAAATAAAAAAAACAAGTTTTTTAAACTGAAAGTAAGGAGCGACAATAAAACTTAAAACGAACAGAAATTATTCCGTATATGAAAGGGGCTGTCTCCTCCTCAACGCCTCGCTCTTTACGCTAAAGTTTTTTATTGTTTTAAAAAATAAAGTTGTGAGACAGAGTCAAAATTTAGCGTAAAGAGCGAGGCGTTGAGGAGGGGACAGCCCCTTTCATATACGGAATAATTTCTGTTCGTTTTAAGTTTTATTGTCGCTCCTTACTTTCAGTTAAAATAACTTTTTTTTTTTATTTAATTTTTGAACGTTTTTGAATAAATGCAGGTTTTGATCTTGGCTCACCGTACATGAATAATTAAAACAAAATTTTCATATTAATTTACTTTTATTTAGTTAAATGGCTTTCTCGAAACTTGTTTAATTATATTTACGAACGTTTTTATTAGTAATAAATATACGTAACTTACGAATTAACTTACGTAACGAACTTCTATATTCATATATTTTTAATTTGATTATTAGGGGGTTCGCCCCCTAGTCAATACCTTGCTCTTTAAGCTAAAGTTCGAATTTTGTTCGAATTCTTTAAAAATGACCGCTTAATCACAAAGGCCGTTAAGTAGAATAAATAGCTCTTATGAAAGTACTAAAAAATCTTTGGCGTAAAGAGCGAGGCATTGACTACGGGGTGAACCCAATCACATATGTAATATTTTCTGTTCGTTTGAAGTTTCGATGTTGCTGCTGTTGCAGTTGAAATAGTTGTTTTTTTATATTAAATTTCTGATCTTGCTTTAAATAATGCTGGGAAGTCCGGCTTCCCTTTCATAGCAATGTCCCTTCCCCCATGAAAACTTCCTTCATGGAAAGATCCTCCCCCATAACCCCCGAACCCCCCCCCCCCCACTACCAGGAAAAATCTCCCCTGAAAACGTCTGTATACTTCCAAATAACCAATACTATATTTTAACATTGGGTAAAGTTCATAACTTTAAGCCCTCCCCCCGGGAATTTCGGGGGATTAAGTCATCCTAAAACACATACTTATTATATTTTCGAACATGCTGAACAAAATGGCTATCTCAAAATTTTGATCAGGTGACTTTGGGAAAAAAATGAGCGTGGGAGGGGGCCTAGTTGCCCTCCATTTTTTTTGGTCACTTAAAAAGGGCAATATAAATTTAAAATTCCATTCTAATTAGCCCTCCCACGATTTTCTAGGACCACTTGTGCGATACTAAAACCCATGGAAAAAAAATTAAAAAAAAAATAAACACGCAACCGTGATCTTTCTTATGGCAAGAAATGTAAAATTCCACAATTTTGTAGATGGGAGCTTGAAACCTCTACAGTAGAGTTCTCTGATACGCTGAATATGATGGTGTGATTTTCATTAAGGTTCTATAACTTTTAGGGGGTCTTTCCTCCTTTTTTCAAAAATCAGCCAAATTTTCTCAGGCGCCTAACTTTTGATCGGTACAATTAAACTTAATGAAACTTATATATTTGAAATCAGCATTAAAATCTGATTCTTTTGATGTATCTATTTGTATCAAAATACCGTTTTCTAGAGTTTCGGTTACCATTGAGCCGGGTCGCTCCTTACTTACAGTTCGTTACCACGAACTGTTTGAAACCGAAGGAAAGATGAATATCACAAGAAAGTTGGAAACTAATCGATGAGCGCAATGACCTGAGACAGCAAATTCTCTCTGCTGGCGGTGACAGACCTTCCGCCTTCGCTAATTTCCTGCATAGTAGGACAAAGAAATCAAGAAGTCGACAAAAGCTGACAAGCGGAGATCTGTAGAAGAAAGGCTAGATGAAATGCTAAGAAAGCTGCCCAGCAGATCCAGCAAAGTCAAAGATGACAGCGGAAATGTTCTCACCTAAACTGAGAAAATTGACGAGAGATGGGTATTCTACT
This sequence comes from Artemia sp. Qi Xiang Cuo, assembly GCF_049724085.1. Classification (NCBI taxonomy): domain Eukaryota; kingdom Metazoa; phylum Arthropoda; class Branchiopoda; order Anostraca; family Artemiidae; genus Artemia; species Artemia sp. Qi Xiang Cuo. The sequence continues at coordinate 9,647,538 of NC_142814.1, forward strand.
TCGAAAAGATTTTAAATAGACCGAGACCAACCGACCCAGAAAGCATCCCTTCTACGAAATTTTTTACCTGAAAATTGACAAAAATCCCCCCACATCTCCAGAAATACTTGTTGCAGTGAAGAAACTCAAGAATGGAAGATCGCCTGGTGAAGACTGCATAACCTCGGAAATGATCAAGGCATCAGTGAGGACATGCCTTTCAGTGTGGATAACACCGATTACAACAGTCTGGCAGTCCAAGAAGGTCCCTGGTGACTGGACCAAAGGGATAATTTTTAAGATATTTAAGAAATGTAATGCACCTATCTGCGATAGCTGGCAAGATGTAAACCTAATATCAGCACCAAGTAAGGTTGTAGCGTTTAAAATACTCGAGCGCCTGAAAAAAGAACTCGATCGGTTTTTGAGAGAAGAGCAATAAGGCTTCCGTAAAGGTAGATCTTGTTCAGACCTCATATTCACGCTCAGGACGCTGATAGAAGAAGTAAATGAATGGTCAAACAAGATATACATGCTCTTTACTGATTTTGAAAAGGTCGTCGATTCTGTGGACCGTGACACACTCTGGGTGATTCTACAGCATTATGATGTCCCATAAAATATAATAAGTTTGATCATGGCCCCTACCTCCCCCCCCCTGGATACGGCCTTGGCGTGTACCCTATTTAAAAAGAAAAGAAAAGGAAAAAAGCAGGTGAACAGCTTAAGGACGCGTAATTCTCCTTTAAAGGCGTAACTCTTTTGGGGAGGGGGATAACAACATGGAAAATTTTGAGGAAGGTAGCGTACAAATATATCTTTTAAAAATTCAGGGATTACTTAAATAATAATCCGGGTCAAATTAAATAAATTGTACGTGAAACCGCGGCTTCTCGAATTTTTGGCAGGGAGGAGGGGTAGAGATGGCTTAGGACGAACCCCGTATATGGATTCATTTTTCCTAGTGCAGAAATGGTTACTGAGAACATCAGTCTTTAAGACACACGAGGTGTGCGCACTTTTCTTTACTTTCTTAAAAGATGTACATGTAGGTCCTTAGATTAATTTGAGGAGCAGGGAATGATCATCAATCTTATGGTGTGTAAAAAAAAAAAACTATGGTGTGTAAAAAAAAAAAAAAACAACGCTGCATCCTGAGCGTTGATTTGCCTAAATTAGGACCCACTCGATAACTCTAGTGCCGGAGCATATGGCTGGCACATTCTAAGGTAGGCCTTTGCAATTTTAGTAGGCATTTAGAAATTGAATTATGAACTATATACCTATCAATTGAGTGATTCCTTAGTACCTGGAACAGTAAGGAAAGACTCTCTGTGTATCTGACCCAATAAGTGAAACATGGAAACACCTATGCTGCTGGGCATCACTGCTTTTAAGCAAGTTATCAAAATGAACCCAAGCGAGTAAGACCTTTTTATGCTCGGGGAACCTGTTTTGTGGATTAACGAGTTTAGCAGTGGCGAGCGAGAGCATCTTGTGATTAGCAAGTGTCTGACTGCGTTAAATTGAGACTGAAGTAAACAGAAAAATTTTTTTTTTTTTTTATACGCAATGGGCAGAAAGAGAAAAGTTCGTCTACAAGATGGGTCTAAGAGATTAATTTGGATGTGTCTCAGGAATCCACGGAATCTAGCAATGAGAGACACGAACTAAAAAGTCTATCAGATAATTTCAGCAAAATCTTGGAGATTGTTACTGCAAATAGCTCTAAATTGGATGTATTAACAACTGGGTTCAGAGGCCTTGAGGATCGTGTTAAAAGCCTAGAAACTACAGTAACTGACTCGATATCGATAGTTTCAGCGCTAGAACCGAAAGTTGTTGCAATTGAGAATGAGAATAAGAATATGACAAATCAAGTGAAAGTCCTCGTTGATGAAAATCAGCTTTTGAGATCCGAGTTGACTAGTATCTCGACACGAATGATGAATTTAGAAAGCAAGCCTTTAGAAAACAATATTTTGATTTGGAATATTAAAGCAAAGGATGAAATTGAAGGTGCTACAATTTTCAAGGAGATTGTTGTGCAGGGTCTGGGTTTAGATGATGTTCCGTCATTTAAGATTTTGGACTTTAAACCAGATAAGAAATTCTTGAAAGTTGACTTATTTTCGAAAAGCTCTAAATTACTACTGCTGAAGAACGCGAGGAAACTGCAAGGAAAGTCTATTTGTGGTTTTCAGAATATTTATATATCAGATGATGCTCCGCAATGTGTTCGAGAAGCACGAAAAAGCTGATCTTGACTCGCATGAAGCTACGTGAACGCGGCATAGATAGTTGGGTCTCTAAGTCCGTGCCCCCCTGCTTGTTCATAAGGCGTCCAGATGGCTCAGTTACAAAGTACAATGCTGGTGAATTTGTACAGGAGCTTATTAATCCCCAAGATGGTGAAATGGCGACTAGCAGTGGGCGTATCCAAGCTGGTCGGAGAGGCGCTAGAGGTAGTGGAGTGGCGTTCTGAAATGATATTAGATGAAATTTCCCTTAGTCTGTTTGCTAGTGAATTATAATAAGTGAATATTATGTTATGATGAAGTTAATAATCAGGTTCCCTGAAGTTAACATACCAGAGTATTAAAAAGTATGTGTTTTGACAATAAGCATGTTTTCGTTGTATCTTTTCGTTATTTTAATTTTTTCTATGTTTCTTTTGTTTTTTTTTATATTACTTTCGTTCCGTTATATGATTGAATATTTGGGATTTCTGTTGCTGAGTACAAGTTCTGCCCTACATTGTGCGTTGAAATTTGATAATGGTATTAAATAAAGAGAGACTGGCGCTGCTTGAGAATAGTCACGTAAAGTTTGCGGATCGAATGAATGAGACGTTAAATCGAGAGTTTGATGGAGATGGGAATAATCAGGTTTGTTTGGAAAATTCTAAGTATGTATTTGCAAGTGATCTTAAGGATTATGTGACGCGGCGGGGGCCACAAACTCTGCATATATTACATCTAAACTGCCGGGGTTAAATAGTTCTCTACATTATATTTCAGAATTGTGTTCGGATCCGAATTTTGATGTGGTGGCGTTGACTGAGACATGGCTTCGGAATGATAATTCGTCTTTGTTAGATATTAATGGTTATGAATTTATTAATAGGAATAGGGAGACTCGACAGCATGGAGGATTAGCAGTTTATATTAAATCAGGTTTTGCAGTTAAGACTAGACAGGATATTTGCATTTATCGCGAAATGATTTTTGAGTCAATGGTGTTGGAAATAAGTAGAAATGGATCCAAGTTTTTGGTTCTTATTTTGTATAAGCCGCCTTCTGCTTCAGAGATAGAGTTTTTAGAGTTATTGGAGCAGCAATTGGAAATGTTGAATGTATCAGGTTGCCCAAGTTTCATAGCGGGTGATTTTAACATAGATATGATGGTACTTAGTAATCGTGCAACTACTAGTTTGTTAAATTTAATGTCTAGTTTCGGATTGTTCCCAGGTATAAATATTTGTACAAGGATTTGTAACACGTCAGCTAGTTTAATTGATAATATATTCACGAACGTGAATTTTTGGAAACCAGGAGTGCTGGTAAATGATGTTTCAGACCACTGTGGAGTGTTTCTTTCTGCTGAAGTGGACCATAATTATACAGCTGGGAGTTTTTGTAGCCCAATTGTACCGACTGTGGACGCGGATTCTCTTGTACGATTTAAGAATGAATTAGAGTGTATGGATTGGGAGTTTTTGAATGCAATAAGTGATCCGGATCTTAAATTTTGTAAGTGGTATGATCAATTGTGTAGTAGTCTAAGAGAAAATTGCCGGATGCGTAAAAAAAAAACAAGAGTAAATATGATTCTGCAAGAAAACCGTGGATTACCAGTAGTCTTCTTAGATCTATGAAAAGGCGCCATGAATTATATAAAAAGAGTATAATTGAGGCAAGCGTACTAAACCAGCAAATTTATCGTAAGTATAATGTTGCTTTAAATAAATTATTGAGGAAGGCTAGAATTGAGTATTTAGCTAAAGAATTTAAGAAGAGTGAGGGTAACCCGGCAAAGACGTGGAGTCTCCTCAGGCCTCTTATTGGCAAGAGAAGAGTTACGTTGCCAAATCTTCAGTCAGATCAAACTCCAGTTCAACTTTCCAATCAGATGTGTGATTATTTTTCTAGTGTAGGTAATAATGTTGCCGGATCTATATATTGTGATAGGAGTGATGGTACTTTTGATCAATATCTTCCTCCCAGTTGTGATACTTCTATTTTAATGACTAAAGTGACGGAAAGTGAAATAACAGATGTAATAATGGCTATGAAAAATAAAGCTTCAGGTGTTGATCTAATATCTATAAGAGTGCTAAAGTTTGTTCTTCAATGTGTTATTAAACAACTGGTTTCACTAATAAATGGTTGTTTTAAAAGTGGTGTGTTTCCAAAGTGTTTGAAACGAGCGAAGATTGTTCCAATATTTAAGGGGGGTGATAAAAATGATATAAGTAATTACCGTCCCATTTCGCTGCTACCAGTTATTGCTAGAATTTTCGAGAAGCTAGTATATATAAGGCTAGAAAAGTATCTTGAAAAGAATTTATTTTTTTATCAAAATCAATTTGGTTTCAGAAAAGGTTATTCTAGTGAGCATGCAATGTTGTTTTTGACTACATATGTTAATGATGCATTAGACAATAACCTTAAAGTTGCATCAATTTTTCTGGATATTGCGAAAGCGTTCGACACTGTATCTTATGATATTTTGTTAATGAAGTTAGAAAATTGTGGTATTAGGGGAAATGCTTTGAAGTTGTTAGAATCATTCTTAAATTCAAGGTCAATGTTTGTGGAGGTTAATGATGCACGTTCTGACAGTAGATTTATAAATTGTGGAGTTCCCCAGGGATCACCCCTAGGCCCACTTTTGTTTTCTATTTATATAAATGATTTGTCAAGTGCAGTTGATGGGTTGTATACTATTATTAAACCTCCTCTAGAGGAACTTAAACCTAGTAAAGCCCTAGTTATGTTTGCTGACGACACGAAATTAACCGTATGTGGTAGGACTGAGAATGAATTGATGTCGCAATTACGAGAAGGTTTTAAGAATATAGAAAGGTGGATGAGAAGTAATAGGTTAAAACTTAATTGTAATAAGTCTAGTTTATTGATATATAGCAGATCTCCAAGTTATTACCCATGGGTGAATAATTTAAGTAATGGTACATCAATGATTCCACGAAAGAGGAGTGTTAGATATTTGGGGATTATTATTGATGAAACTTTAAGTTTTGTAGATCATATTGATTGTGTGTCTATGAAACTTGCACGTAATGTTGGAATTATGCGTAAATTGAAAAATTTTCTCCCAACTAGTATATTAAGATTATTGTATTTTTCAATTGTACATCCATATCTATTATATTGTTCTTCAGTATGGTCGTCTACTTTTGGAACGCATCTTCTGCCCCTGCGTGTACTACAAAATTCGGCAATAAGGCTTTTGATTGGTAAGGATAATAGAGGATCATCTGTTCGTAATGAGTTTATGACGCTGAAGATTCTACCGGTATCGGGTCTTTTTAAATTTTTTAAATTTTATAAAACACAGTTCATGTTTAAGTATCTTTATGGTAGTGTTCCTGTTTGTTTTAAGGGAATGTTTGTGAGTGGGGGTGATGTTCATGAGCATGGAACTAGAAATTTGGAAGAATTTCGAAGACCGATTCCGCAAGCGACAAGATCATTTTTTTCTATCCGTCATGCCGGTCCGAGTGCTTGGAATAGTTTACCAGTGGAACTTAAATGTGTGGATGACCTGCTGCTGTTCCGTAGTTTATTGAGATCGTATTGTTTAGTAATTTATTATTTTTAATGAATTGGCTAAAAAGGGGGGGGGTACGTGATTATTGTCAAGTGGCTATGTATAGTTTGTTAGTATTAGTTTTTGAGTTGGAGGGCAGAACTTGTATTTGTATTCATATTAATTGAAAAGAGTTATTATTTTGGATCTTATTTTGTTATTATGATTTTTTATGCGTCTAGAAGGGATTACCCCCGCACAAGCTTGCTTCTGGGGGTATTTTGTTTGTTTGTTTTTTATGTATATAGTAAAATAAATCCCAGTTATAAATTGAAATTGAATCTTATGGTGTGTAAAAAAAAAAAACTTATAAAACTTATGGTGTGTAAAGTCACTTTTTTTCCTTTCCTTCGCACTCTTCAACAAAACTAAAAAACACACAAACTCAAACAAAATTCTCAAATTTGGAAAACCCTATTTTCCGCGGGGGAGGTCTGAAATAGGGTATTTTACGGGGGGTAAACACCCAGAACCGTAAAAAAGTCGTTAACTGAAAAATGTCGGTAGCTTATTAATAATTCATTATAAAGATAACACAAATACAAATGCAATATATTTGGCTTTGGTTCGATGCTAACAATTTTTAAAACCTTGAAATTCATGAAAAGACACGTATAATGGACAGCTAAGACAAATTATGACACCCGTTAAACAAGAAAAATATCACTACGCTGAAAAAACAGGTATGTTGACTACTAAAATTAATCAACGTAAATATCGAGATGAAAAGCTCATAAATGACCACAAAATTTTCAGAAAATTCGAGAGAATTTTGCAACCCAAACTATGAATTTTTAAAGAAAAACAAACAAAAATATATATAATATTATTTTCTTTTTTCATGAAAAAGACTATGCAATTAAAAAACAAACAGTAAATAATTCAAAAAACTTTTTCTACAAAATAAGCTTTTAAAAGAAAAGTGAATAACTACATTAAACCAAACATGAGAAGAAATAAAATCGAATAGCCTACCAATCGTAAAACTACCACAAATCACCATCAATAAATAAATGAGACCCAAAACGAACAGAAATTACCATAAAACCGAGTCAAACTCAAAACAACTTTTTAAAGACAATTTTACCGCACCTGTATCAAAAGACTATTTTACCACGTCTTTCCCGATCATAAAATTAAACGATGTATGTGCAGGGTTGCCACATGTAGCACAAAAGTGTTTTTTAGCCCCATTTCATCACGTGTAGCACTGTAGCACGTGCTCAGGGTTGCTGAATTAGCATGAAAGTGCTATTTTAGCACTATTAAAATCGATTTTTTTTACTATAGCACCAAAAATCGTTGTGTAGCACGCGATTGTGGCACTTTAGGAACTGAAGATGGTGACAACCCTGTGTAAGTGACTGTGACTCGAAAACACGCGTCTCAAAAACCAAGAGTAATACCTAAAACAATGCAAAATAATTATCCATGAATGAATTGAGTCTGTTTCCAAGAATAATAACTTCTAATTAATTGTTTAAAGCTCAATTAAAGAAAAAAATCGTCCTTTTAACTTGATTTTCCTGAACGAAAGAACTATAGAAGATAGAACTATCCATAAATATAATTTATTCTCATCTATTTTTCAAACATATTAATAAATAAACGGAATTGAAATAGAATTTAAAATGAATTGATTTCATCTGTTTTCTTAAATGGTAATGTCACAGCCTGGGGATGTCTCATGGCCTTTTTTAACTGGCAATTCGGACTCTCAAAATAAGAATGGTCAGATTTGGCTTGTTACTGACTAATATTTTTTTGTTTTTAAGTTGTTTCAACTGAAAGTAAGTAGCAACATTAAAACTTAAAACGAACAGAAATTATTACGTATATAAGGTGGGTTGCTCCCTCCTCAATACCTCACACTTTACGATAAAGTTTGGATTTTATTCCAATTATTTAAGAATTACCCATGAAACACAAGGGCCGTTAAATTAGAATAAGAAACTTTTTTAAAAGTTCTAAAAAAAATTAACGTAAAGAGCGAAATATTGAGGAGGGGACAAACCCCCTCACATACGTGATAATTTCTGCTCGTTTTAAGCTTTAATATTGCTCCTTACTTTCAGTTGAAAAAACCTTTTTTTATTTAATTTTTGATCGTTTTTGAATAATGCCGGGGAAACCCAGCCCCCTCCATGGAAAATTCCCTTCCTCAAGAAAAATTCCTCCATAGAAAGATCCTCCCACGTCCCCTCCCCACAGAAAAGTAGCTGTATACTTCCCAATAGCCAACACTATATGTAAACAATGGGCAAAATTCATAGCTTGCAGCCCTTCCCCCAAGGTCTTTTGGGGGTCAAGTCATCCTGAAAGACATAGTTATTAGATCCTCCAACTATGGTGAACAAAATGGGTATCTCAAAATTTCATCGGACGACTTTGAGAAAGAAATACCGCGGCAGGGGACAAGCTGCCCTCCAGTATTTTTGGTCACTTAAAAAGGACACTAGAACTTTTGATTTGGGAACAGGGCTCAAATGAACCCTGTCCCGATCTTCTAGGATCACTGGTTCAATACTATCACCCCTGAAAAAAAACGCATCCGTGAACTTGCTTCAAGCAAAAAATATAAAATTCCATATTTTTGTATATAGGAACCTGAAATCTCCGCAGCAGGGTTCTTTGATATGCTGAATAGTATGGTGTGATTTTCACTAAGATCATTTGACGTTTTTGGGGTGTTTTTCCCTCTTTTCAAAATTGGGCAAATTTTTCCCAGACTCGTAACTTTTCATGGGTAACATTAAACTTGATGAATTTTATATATTTTGAATAAGAATTAAAATTTGATTCTTTTGATGTATCCATTGTTATACATAGTCTGTTTTGTATAATTTCGGTTACTATTGAGCCGCATCGCTCCTTACTTACAGTTCGTTACCACGAACTGTTTGAACTGATCGTGAACTAGATTTAGATTCACAGTCCATCAGCTTCCTGTTTGGATTGTAAAATTCATCACCATACTTCAATCGAGTTCTAGGTCTGGGCTGTCAGTATGTAAGGAAAAATTCAAAAACTTAAATGATAAAAATAGCTTAGATAAATAAAAAGAAATATAGATAAGAAAAGCTTAGATAGAAGATACAAATATTTTTGTTATAAGAAATTATCCGGCTAGTTTCTTTCTTTTTTCATTTTTTTTTTTTTTTTTTTTTTAATACTTGATTTTATTTTCCTTGATAGGAAGAAACCGAAGGTTTAAAAAAGACGAGATTATTCAAACGACACCTCGGGAGATATGGTGCCAGAAAAACACTACGGTCCGACCGGGAACAGATCAGATAAGACCGAAACCGATAGGCCCTATGAATGCATGGGGTCTGATTTTGTTTGTGGTGGAGAGGGGAGACATCATGTAGAATTACAAAAATGAGTAATAGTCCAAATGAATTTCCTGAATTTCCAAATAAAAATGGATAACCCTCCACCTTTTCAACTATCTAAATATTGCACCAGGATTCAATTTCTTTCCACTCCAATCCCATATCCGGTTCTTCCGTATTAGCTAGTACACACTAGAGAAATTTGCTGAATTTAAGATCTAAGAAACCCGGTTTTATAGCCACAAAAACAAATGAGGGGTGACAGAATGCATTGGACTTGTATAATTTGGGCTAAATATTTGCAAATTAGGGGAGGGGGTAATGTTCGGTTACTTTACCCCAACCCCCATACTAATATTGAAATATATAGCCCAAATTATATTATTATATAAACTAAAGTATTATATTTTCATCATATTTCGGTATATTTCATTAGTATTAACCTAACTTCACTTCTCGAGTGTGTACAGGCTAATACGGAAGTACTCCAAGTCCAAAGCAAGAATTGAGACTTTCAATCGAAAACGTATAAATCGAAAGGGGTAAAAGAAGCTTCGGCACCAACAGGCTCGTGGGTTCGAGACCACCGACGCGATGACAAATTTTTCCTAACATTTTCCTTTTATATATAAAGTAAATAATTAAATATATTAACCTATGCATAAATAAATAAAATAAAGGAATAAGAAGTACCAGTTGTTATTCCTGCTTTCCAAGTCAGCCAATCACCAATAGTGCCGTTAGAAAAGAAAAGACGAAATTCGTAGCGGGTTCCAGGCAACCCTTGTCTAAACTCAATCGTGTTCGATATGTCCGATGCCTCAAAAAAGAAAATATTAAGAATAAAAATGTAAAAAAAATAAAAAAAAAGGATATGGATTTCGTAAACATTAATTACAGAATAATAAGCTATACTCAAATTGTATTTCTTTTTTACGACAAAATTCATTTTGCCAGGCTGCTAAAAATTTAGGGCGTGATATGCCACTAGTCAACCATTTAAAAGACCGTATCCAAGGGGGGAGGTAGAGGGTTTGATCCACCCCTCAAATGTTTTTCCGAGTCGTAAAAACATAATAAAAATAAATATAAGACATATTTGATGCGTTTTTTAAGTCACCCTCCCCCAAAAAAACCTGGATACGGCCCTGACCATTTACCTAGGTTTTATTTCTGGAACTGTATCTGTTGAACCTCCTTTTAAAGGCATTAACAGACGGGTTGTAAGAGGTAACATCTCTCAGAAGCAGAGGCAGTTTTAGGGTGAACAGGGGGACACTTGCCCGGGCACAGAAACTTTAGGGGCGCACAATTTCATACGCCTACACTAAAAAAAAGCGTTGTTAAAAATGACTAAAGTGTTAATTTTATTTTTAAAATACAGATTTTGTCACAACTTGGCAAAACAATGTGGCGTCTATTAGCGTGTATTACTACGACAAGCCGATTGAGCCGTTAAGTCCCCTGTATTTGTACTCTAACATTATCTTGTATCTACACAAAAATTCGCTTCCGAGATAAGGACGCCTTCCCCTAGTGTCGATGCGGCGAGTCCTATAGCACAGTCGGACTTTTTCCATCTGCCATACATTCTGTGATACGAACTAGCATCAGTTTGAAACAACATATTCACCAATTGTTCATAGGAGAAACGCAGTACGGGCATAATAGAATTTGAAAAAAAAAAAAATCTATTTCTGACGTCAAACAGAAAATGGGACGAGAAGGGAATATATATACAGGGTGTTCCAAAATGGTTGACCCCATTTTGTAGCCCAATAACTTTGGCAATCTTTGTTGGAATGACCTCAAATTCTTACAGCTTGTGTAGAAACGTTTCAAGTTTTTGTGTGTAATATTTGGCATTTCTATCTTTTCAGATTAAGAAATGCCGTTCAATTCAAAAGAAAAGGCGTATTGCGTCTTAGAGTACGCTCGGACTTAGTCACCTAAGACAGTGCAGCGTGCCTTCTTCACAAAATTTGCAAAGAAGACACCAACTACAAAACAAATTAGGACTTGGCACCTAAAATTTCAAGAAAACGGCTGCTTATGCATATCTACATCGCCAGGACGGCCATCAACATCAGCAGAGACAGTGGAGCAGGTTCGTGAAGCCTTCCTGCGTAGTCCTCGGAAGAGTGTTAGAAGAGCAAGTGTGGAAACCCACATTCCACAAACAACAGTTTGGCGAATTCTGAGAAAACGATTGCGATTTAAACCTTACAAGCTTCAGCTCGTTCAGGCCTTGAGGGAAGGTGATAAGCGAAAACGTAAAGAATTTTGTGTTGAAATGCTAGATAAACTCGAAGAAGACGATTTCGATGATCGGCTAGTCTTTAGTGATGAATCCACGTTTCACACGAGTGGCAAATTTAATAAACATAATGTTTACATTTGGGGCGAAGAAAATCTTCAAGACAAAGTTGAACACGAGAGGTACTCACCAAAATTTAATGTGTTTTGTGCAATACCCAAGAAAAAAGTTTTTAGGGCATTTGTCTTCGAAGGAAATGTGAACGGAGATGTTTATCTTCAAATGCTTCAGACTTGGCTCATTGATCAAATCATAGAAAATGAAGACAAAAGTTTCATTTTTCAGCAGGATGGGGCTCCACCTCACTGGAAGCTCACTGTACGAGCCTACCTCAATGAGGTTCTGCCAGAGAGATGGATCGGTCGAGGTAGTGAAGAAGACGATTTGCTTCTGAAATGGCCACCACGATCACCCGACCTTTCGCCGTGTGATTTTTTCCTCTGGGGTTATGTGAAAGGACTAGTCTACCTCCTCTTCCAGCTAACATTGAAGAACTGAAACAGAGAATTACAGCTGCACTGGAGACTGTTACCGAAGACATGCTACAGCGAGTTTGGCAAGAGCTCGAATACCGACTCGACGTTTGCAGAGTCACAGGCGGCGCTCATATTGAACATTTATAAAAATCTGTCATAGAACCAACAAATATTTGTACTTTTATTTGTAAATTTAACCAATAAAACATATGACCTTCAACATAAAGTGTATTTAGTTTCATTAAGATCCATCGAGTAGTTTCCGAAATATGGGCATTTAGAATGGGGTCAACCATTTTGGAACACCCTGTATATATATATATATATATATATATATATATATATATATATATATATATATATATATATATATATATATATATTAATTTAGGATGCCTTTAGGAATGTTTATCTGGTTAATCGCTACACGTTAGCAAAATTTAAATTCTTCCCAAGCGTAGTGATTTATATCTGTAATAATTTATATTTTTGTTTCTTATGTTAATGAAAATAAATTACTTAAAGGAATTTTAGACATGGTAAATACTAGAGAAACGCGTGGTAAAAACTATATGGGCATCAAAAGTCCTATTTAACAGCAATGTTTGTGAATGAAAAAAGGGAAAATAACGAATTTTTGAAAACAAAAAATTTCCAAATATCTTGAGAATCAATTATACGTGTATGACACAATCAGGGTCACGTCCACGAGTCTGTTGTTCGTGAGGGGGAGGGGGAGTTAAAGAATATATTTTCGCTCACATTAATCTAACGGGGTTGAGTTAGATTAGGACCTGATCTACTTAAAATATATCACAAGCAGGTCCGTATCCAGGATTTTTTTTAGGGAGGGGAGGGTTACAAAAATTTCTTTTTTTTGCGGGGGGGGGGGGTATAAAAAAACTTAAAAACGCATCAAAAATTTGTTAATGTTCATTTTGTTGCGTTTTAATGAATTGGATAAACATTTCAGCGGGGTTTAAACCAAGTGACTCCCTGGATACTGCCTTGATTAGAAGATTTTTTAACACTTTTACAAGGGGTAAAAATACTGGGTTTTTTGCATGCTTTTAGAATAATTTAAGTTTGATACAAATTTCAGGGGAACAACTGGATATCCCCAAAAATAAGCGAAGAAAAAATAAACTGAATCAACCGATAAAACTCTTAGTTAGAGGCAAGGCCGTATCCAGGGGGGGGGGGGGGGTTACCCGGTTTGACCCCCCCCCCCCCCCCCCCTAAATTTTTGACCGACTCGAAAATAAGTCGAAAATTAGTAAAACCTAGGTAAAAATCAGTAAAATTAGTCGAAAACTGAGTCAAAAATTAGTAACCCCCCCCCCCCCCAAAAAAAGTCAAAAATTAGTAAACCCCCCCCCCCCTGAACAAAAATTCTGGATACGGCCCTGGTTAGAGGGTGAGCTTTAAATCTAAACTTAATGGAAAATGTAACATAACACATTTTAAATTACCAGTCGAAATGCCCCATTCAACAGGGCTAGTGGAGAGCCTGGTGATTGTTATAGAGAATCTTGTCTCACAATCAGAAAACTCTGGGACAAATTCCAGAAAAAACACAAAATGCATCAAAAAAGCTTAATAGAAGAAAAAAATTGACATTCTGAGATTACCCACGTGCAAGATGGACGTAGGCCAAATACAAATTAGCTCATTGAATATTCAACCTTCGAAAAGAACCTGACGAACAACTCACAAGTCAACGAATAAAATAGATATTCATGCTTAATCAACCAAAGAATAGGTATTATTTATATTTGACCTTAATTAAAACTTTACACATCTACATTTGTTATGCATAATTTATCATCGTCTTTTCCGCATTAGCGCTATATTTGATTATATATATATATATATATATATATATATATATATATATATATATATATATATATATATATATATATATATATATATATATATATATTAATCTCAAGTTGTATTTATTTTGAAAATGTTAATAGCAAAATAAAAGACGTCTACATAAAACATAGTTTTATTGCTAAAAACAAATTTATTTACTACAATCGCAAGCTGTATTCATTTTACATATTTTAATGGGATAATAATGAACTACCAAACTCAACATTATTTTTATTGCTCAAAACTCATCTATGTTATTCACAAGTTGTATTTATTTTGCAAGTTTTATTCGCAAAATAAAGGATCATTCAATACAATATCACTTCTAAAAAATCGTTTCTAAAAAAATATTTATTTTAATTGCAAGTCGTATTCAATTGCAAAAAAAAAGAATTACGAGACATAATATTATTTTTATTGCTAAAAAGACAATTAAAAACTTGAAATATTGTCAAAACAAATATAGACGAAAAATGAGCAATCTAAACTCTGGCATCAAACTGGTACTCAGAAAATTTTAGGATTGACATCAGGGCCATATCCAGGATTTTTTCGGGGGAGGGGGGTAATTTTTTAGGGGTATCCAGGATTAACATATTAATTTTTTATCCAGGAAACTAAAATTGTATGTTATAAAAATTTATTTTCCAGCATAACAAAAAAGAGAATAGGCTAATAACAAAACTTCGAATCTTCAAAACAAGTTTTCTACCCCCAAAAAGCTAAGCTTCGTGGGCCAAATAGTCGTTCAGTGCTTGTAAAAGAGTTTTTTTACACGAATAAAAAAATCGTTTAAAATAAAAATTTTAGGTGTCGTTCACAGAGCTTACAAAAAAAATAGAACTTTACTTACTGTTTTTCCGCCTTTACTGAACCCATTTAATTGTACAACTGTTCCCAGCCAAAAATCGCTCTTAAGGTTTTTGGCAAAAAAAAGTCGTCTCGTCTGCTTAGCAAAAACTGAAAGGTCTTTGGAAACTGCAAATGTCTTTCGTACGAAAACTCCTGCAGAATCTGATTGAGTTAGGGACACACCCATTAATTCAGTCTTTTTTAAAAGAGGCGGGACGGGGGCTAAAACCCGACATTTTTTTAAGAATTTTAAGAAATGAAGATTTATACTGATGTATACATGGAAGAAGTGCCATAAAAGTCGCAACGATTTGCCGATTTACCTACTATAAGCAGCAAGTATACAATCTCTGAACTTTTTTTTCGCAAAAAAACCTAAAATTTGTGCAAATTAAGAAACATTTTGCCTGATACAATCAATATAAAAGTTTGTAACACAAGATTCCTTACGGGAGATTATATAGGCATGTTTATAAACAGGTCTGTTCAAAATATTTGTCTATAAAAATATTTGTTTATAAAAAAAAAAACACACCTTGAAAGTGGTATTGGGAGGAGGAAGCCCCTGAGGAGGCCAATAGTCCAGTCGGTAAAATCCATCTCTTTGTGATACGTCTCCAGGTATACGGATGGCCAGATTTGCCCCATCACATATCTAAAAAAAAGAAAAAAAAAACGCATTACTAACTAGATCTCAAAACTTAGGTCTTTTTTTGCACCGAATCAGTCTAAAGCAGAAATGGATTGAGGATCATCCCATGCAGGAGCGTATCCAGGATTCTTTTTTCGGAGGAGGGGGGTTTGTAAAAAGTGATTTTTCGGGGGTTAAAAAACTTCAAAATGCGCATCAAGAGTTTGTTTATATTCATTTTTGTTACGTTTTTACCAGTCGGACAAACATTTCGGAGGGGGTCAAACCCCCTAACCCCCTTGGATACGGCCTTGAGCATGCCCACCTTACTGCTAAAAATCCAATGTTGGAAGGAGAAGTCTGCAAGGGTCAAAGGTATAATTTGAACCTCCAGTGATACATGTAGGCCTATAAATTCCGTGCGTGATTCTAATTCTAAAAAAGTGCAACACATCCACTTTTCTACCAATATGCATTTACGAAGAATGGGGCAATTTCATAATTTGCGATTTCGCCAATGGGGTTGTCTACGTGGGTTGTCTCCTCCTCTAAAGCCACATTTTTTGGACCTTTGATCAGTCATAGCGAAATGGCTAGCTTAAAATTCCCATCCAATGTCACGGCTGGGGCGAGTTTACAGAAAACCAAAAAGGGCAAGGGAGAGGGGCTGGTTGCCCTCCAATCACATTCATTCCTTAAAAACGGCACTTAAATTCTTGGTCAGATGAGCCCCTCCAAAGTGTTTAAGGTCATCCTTAGTGCACGAATGGGTCAGGGAAAAGAATAAAATAAATAATACATGGACGACAACTTGCTCTTTACTAATATAAAAGCAATATTTACATTCTGACAAAGGTCTAAAATATTCGTCCTCCAAATGATACTTACGCAATGATACTAAGAAATCGCTCCTAATGAATTGTTTTTAATTTGAATCGTCAAAGGACCGCATTTAATTTTTTACGACTTTGTTTGCGCCAGTATAACAGGTTTCAGCGGTGTACGAGCTAAAGTAAAAAGACGGCGAAAAATTGGGATTTTATATCAAAGCTTGTTAAACGGGAAATGACAACACAAACGAAACTTCTGTCACAATGATAACATTAAAATAGACCAATAGAGTAAAAGCGTGGGAAAAATTATCAAAAATCATCTATCACCATTAGTACCACATTTCCCTCGGTGTTGCCATGTTTAATCATCAAAGTTAATAATCCTCCTCATATACAGAATTTCTGTTCGTTTTAAGTTTTAATGTTACTCCTTACTTTCAGTTAAAAGACTTATTTTTTAATTAATTTCTGACTGTTTTTCAAATCATGCCAGGAAATCCCCATCCCCGTGCAGAACTTATCCTGGAAATTTTCTTCTCCACCGAAAATTCTCCCCGCGTAAAATCACCCCACATCCTCGCCGAAAATCACTCTGAAAAATGTCTGTATATTTCCCAATAACAAATGCTATGGTTCCCAAACTATGGGTCGCGACCCACCAGTGGGTCACAATCGAATATTGGGCGGGTCGCTGTCGCGAGCATTAATATTGGCAATACTGAGATTCCGTAGTGGCGAGTAGTGGAACTTATTTGTTCTAATTGAAATGAAAAAAATTACAATTTTTACTAATATGAATATGAAAGACTGTTTTTTTTTTGTGAAATTTTTGTTAGATAGGTCGGAGGCCAGTCAACTTTGGAAACTATTGCTATGTGTGAACAATATGGACAAATTCCGTAACGTACAGCCCTTTCTCCAGGGACTATGGAGGGCAAGGCCGTATACAGAGGGGAGGTAGGGGCGACTGATCCCCTATAAATGCTTGTCTGACTCGTAAAAACGTAACAAAATGAATACAAAACATTTTTATGCGTATTTTAAAGTTTTTTCCCCCCTCCAAAAAAAAATAAAATAAAATCCTGCATACAACCCTCATGGAAAGTCATGCCATCAACAAAAGCACAGTCATTGGACCTTTCGAATATGCTGAATTAAATGACTAACTTAAAAATTTTAATCGGATGTCTTTGGGGGAAATTTGCGCCGGGGAGGATAGGTGCCCTGCAATCTTTTTAGTCACTAAGTGACCAAAAAGATTGGAGGGCATCTTCCCCTCCTGCACACATTTCCCCCAAAGACATCCGTCAAAAGTTCAAAAGTTCTAGTGCCCTTGCACTAGAACTTTTGATTTCCGTTCGAATGAGCTATCTCATGATATTGTAGGCCCACTGATTCGACGCAATTATTCCTGGGGAAAATAAACACGCAACTGTGATCTTTCTTCTGCCAAAAATAAAGAATTCCATATTTCTATAGATAGGAGCTTGGAACCTGTGGAGTAAGGTTTCTGACATGCTGGATCTGATGGTGTGATTTCCGTTAAGGTCGCTTGACCTTTTGGGGGTGTTCTCCCTTTTTTTTAAATAAGGCACATTTTCTCAAGCTCGTAGCTTTTGATGGGTACCATTAAACTTAATGAATTTTATATATTTTGAATCAGCATAAAAAGCCAATTCTTTTGCAGTATCTATTGTTATCAAAGTTTCGTTTTTTAGTGTTTCGATTATTATTGGGCCGAATTGCTTCTTATTTACAGCTCGTTGCCACAAACTGTGTAACAAAGAATTACAATGATTTCACTTTTAGCTAACACATTATAGCACTTAGAGAAGCTCTTAGGGAAGGGATCAGAGCTTCCTCGAGGGGTCGAAACAGAAGGTGCCTCTTTGGCCCAAATACCAGTCAGAAGAATTTTTTTTTGTTTGGTTTAAACAATTTTCAAAGGTTTTAAACCGCAAGAGAAATAGCCAAGATTGAGTTCATCAGTCTTTAATAACTTTAGGCAGCAGTTGTTTATAGGTATTCAAGACATAAAACAACGTATATCTATGACCCAGATCAGTGATCAACCAATCTTCAATTAAAAGCATAATTCATTCTGGGAAGAATCTAAGCGTGAATTCATGCACGGACACCCACGAGGAGGGCAGGCCAGACGTTTGTCCCATTTGGAAAATAAAAACAAATGTATACCAAATGTCGTAGCCTAGCATACAATAAAAATATGGCTTCTCTGCAAAACAACAATTTTTTTTTCAAAACTTCACCTCTCAGCATTTATCTTGCGAGCATTAACCCTCCCCGTCCTCTAGTTGTGTCTATGCCAAGGTGGATTCTCCCACGACATTTGCGCTAAGTCTACAGCAAAAGAGACCTTCCCAGGAAATTATTCTAAGTTGATCCTGTAGTCCTGACCGCAATCTCTTTGAAATTGAAAAATGGCGATAAACATGAACTTTCTCAAAATAAAATATTTTCATAAGGACGTTTCTTAGTAACGCCCTTCACCCCAACTGAAATTTTGCGTATACCCCTGCGCTTTCGGATAATCTTGATACAACTCTTAGTGGGTAGGCTAACGTGCCTGCACAAACGAAGGTGAGACCCCCCCCCCCCAATGCTTACAGGCAATGCTTATTCGATCCTTCCAATGCTTATAATCTTAAAACATATAAAAATATGGATATTTAGCATACATGCTTAAATGAAGCGTTGATTTTAGTCAGATAGGTCATTTCATTTGACATTCACTCTCGGCAAACTATAGCAAGGCTACAAACCTTCAGTTTTGTTTACCTACAATATCTACGTCGAGTTTATCCATAACTGAACAGGGTCTGACGAAATTATTTATATGATATATGGCACAAGTTAATCTCAAAAGTTCGGACTCAGCAAGTCATGTCTATTAGACATGTCTGCAAATAAGGACTGAGATATTTTCAAACAGGGAGAGAAATATTTCACAGAAAGATAAATTGAACTTTTTGTCACTTCCTTCAAACCAGACAAAAAAAAAATTACACATTTGATGAAACTAAATTTATCAAATTTCACCGTCAAAAATGCTATCACTCATTTCATGAATGACAGGAAAATTAAAACTATAGACAGCATTTGTGAAAGTTTTTGAACATCTATCTAATCTTGGAAAAATTCTTAGTAGCCCCCCTCCCCTCTTAGCGAAGTCTCCATTGATGTACAATAACATGAACTTGGCAACCCCTCCCCAAGCTATAGTTAGTGCTGTAGATTCATGCCCAAAGTTACATTGCCTAGTGACCAGTAGCTCTTTTCAAGAAACCCCTAAGCCTTTCACTTATAAATAAATAAAAGATGAAACTACATCACTACCAAAAAGACAGATTATTGTTTGTTCACACACAATAGTTCGCTACCATGGTTTGTTCGCATATTTATTACAAATAATCCCTCTATCCTCCTAATAACCACTGGAGGGGGGGGGGTAAATAAAGGAAAACTAGCCAGGGACAGCACCCTCATCCCTCCCTAGAAAATTCTCCATTTCCACAGAAACATCCTTGAAAGTGAATGCGAAGTTAATTTTTGACAGAAGGCAGTAGATTTATTGGTAGAATTCGGGTATAGTAGCTTTTTTGTACAGCAGAGAGCTGTTCTGCTTGGAGATTGCAATGTTGAAGAGCTATTCTACAGCCAAGATTAAGGTCAAGATCTTCAAGCTCATACATCAAACCCCTTTTTTTCTTGGGTTTTTAGCTTTTGATGGGTAGTATTAAACTTGATGAATTTTATATATCCGGAATCAGCATAAATAACCAATTCTTTTGATGTGTCTATTATTATTAAAATTCCTTGTTATAAAGTTGCAGTTGCTATTGGGCCGAGTTGCTCCTTACTTACAGTTCGTTACCAAGACCTGTTTGATTAACTGTTCAGGCTTGGAATCCACTCTCAGAAGGGACACTGGGGACGGGCATGGACATTAATTTTGAGACAAATTAGTATAGATATGTCTGAGACCCATATTACAAGACTACCGCATTTTGAGTGGATCGGTTTTCTTTGAACTAAAAACTCCCTACTGGAAATCTGGAGAGCCGTGACAGATACGGCTGCTGGTGAAACCTGCCTTGCAGGTTGATGAAACTTTGCCGTGTGATCCCCACAAATTGGCTTAATTTTGTAGTGGTTGAATCACAGGGACTTTCACGGCAATGGCATTTGTTATTACAGATTCTGGCAAGGCCAAATCCATGTGGAAAATATACAATTTCTTGAAACGTGGATCGAGTTAGTGGCAATCGGGACGGGTATGATCTGAACAAGGTCTATAAGCCTAGAAGGTAATTTATCTAGCCAAGCCTTTCGCATGTCTTCAACAGCATTTGAGAGTCCATCCTCACTAAACGTAGTTTCAGCTTGAGAACAGGCTATTCGATGGATACAGGTATGTATGCTGTGTATCAGCATTTATGAGTCAATGAATTGAAGACATTATTCTTCCTCCTCTCGGCCATTTGCAAAACAATTTTCTATGTTGAATTTTTTCTACTGGACGTTCACCGGTTGATACCAGGAAGATCCAAAGTGCTTCAAAATATCCAAATATCGTTTTCGATATCGATATTTACGTTTCGATATTTGACATCGATATCCGATGTAACATTATCGATATCTAATATTGCCCAACACTAGGTGGGATTAAAACAATTTATAACAATGGTATAATCCTAAATCTATGCAATTGTATGATGCTCTTTAAATGGCATAGATAATACTGACTTTAGAAAATGCATGCAAATATGAGTCTTAAATTCTAGCAAAATTTTGAAATGATTGAAGTTTAACTTACCTTCCATCAAAGATTTGCCGAAGTTCTAAGTAATGTGTTTATTAGCATGATTAACATCAGCGCTAAGATACAATTTCTTTTATTTTGAAAATAAAGCATGACGGTGGAATTGTTCTGTGAAACAGGGAAGTTTTTAACTAATTATAAGAACTCTTTAGTCATCCCCAGTTTTCCAATTAATCATCCCAAAATACCTCTTAAGTTCTTACAAGTATAGAACGGGTAAATGTGCGAGCTTGCTAACACTTTTATGGGTCTTAATTTAGTCTGTATATGAATTTCTGGAAGTTTTATTGAAAATGATGAAACAAATTTCACGTTAGCCCAAGAGCTACTAAGCTGTAATTTTACATATTTTTGACTTAACATCTTAAATTACGTAGCATTTCCTCGTGATCAAAATATCTAGACTTTTGTACCTGTTTTAAATAAATGGATGTATCCCCATTTGAACGTTTATTTGTTTTTAATTTAAAAAAAAAAAAAAAAAAAAAAAAAAAACAGAGTCAGTGCCCTAGAGGGAGAGGGTTTGATCGCAGGAGCTTAAAATATCTTTCTATATGGTAGACCTATTCCTTTATATTCCATTCCTCTACCTCACCATCTTTATTACACCCTTATTACTAGCTCACCATCGGAATAACTACCTCCATGAAGTGTGTGGGTTTTCTTTGCAACAGAAAAACTGTGGGAAAATTGGAGGAATTCATCATACAGTGGAAATAGATGAATCCATGTTTACAAAAAGGACAAATAATGCAGGAAGAATCTTACATGCAACAGTGGGTGTTGGGTGGAGTGTGCCGGGAAACCGGTGAAAGATTTTTAGTGGAGGTTACCGATCAAGGAGCAGTAACTTTACTCCAACAAATTAAGCTTAATATAGAGCTAATAAAGTTTTTCTAATAAAGTTTTCATTAGCATTAACCAAACTTCACTTCTCGAGTGTGTTTTATACAATAGACAAGTGCCTTTCATTTTCTAGCTCACCATCTTTATATGCTTAAAATTCCACTACAGCTGCTTCTTGTCATCTTTGCGAAATTAGGGATCTATAGGTTTGAGTCTTTAAATCATGGCATAGGAAAGTGTTTTCGAGCACCCATTTCCACCCCTTCACTTTCCTGGACAGTGACTTTTCATGTACCCAGAGTTTCATTTTGCTAGGTGATTAAAACCAATAGAAATTTATTTACAACCCAAATAAGGGTATTCGGGGGGGGGGGGGCAAACCCGACCCGCCCTCTGGATATGGCCTAGATTGGAAGGTGTTATCAACTCATGACGTTTGAAAAATCGTTAGAAAATAGCTTCTGTCTTTGAACAACATTCAAACTTGGAATAGAAT
Source organism: Artemia sp. Qi Xiang Cuo (assembly GCF_049724085.1). Lineage (NCBI taxonomy): Eukaryota > Metazoa > Arthropoda > Branchiopoda > Anostraca > Artemiidae > Artemia > Artemia sp. Qi Xiang Cuo. Next base: position 9,669,859 of record NC_142814.1, read on the forward strand.
CCAGCTCTAAATCTAGAAATCACAAAGGCATACCATTCAAGAGAAGCCAAACTTTTAACATAGTATTTTTTGCTGACAGGAAGTCCTTCTCATGGTGGCTATCCCTTATCACCTCTTAACCAGTTTTTTGACTGGTCAACTATTTCACAATTTGTTTTGTATAAGGTACCACTACTTACACGGTTTGCAATGGTTAAGGCAAATGAAAGACACCTTAAGTTGATCTGATCAGGTCTTTTTTCCTTGATTCTTTTACACAGATGTTGAAGATCAAGCTTACGACAACATGTGTATAACACCAATCAAATACAAGGGATCCCCTCCATATCCCCAAGTTTCTTGAATTTCAGGGCACTTCTTGGTGTGATATCTAAGTAATACAAATCCAATGCATTGTGATCCGTCATGTGTCTTTGTAGCTATGAAACTGGTTATTTTAGATCTTTCATTAAGCAAACTTCTCAAAGTGTGTTCTGGATTGTACGAGAGTACCCACTTCTTATTTAAATTATCCAACAAAATTATCTTCCCCTCCCCCCTCAAAAAAATTCTACAAAGACACCTGATTACCGTTATGATTTAAAATAATCAATTCAGCCAAGAATTAAAACCATGTTGTAATCATGACTGTTAGTAGGAATCTCAATCAGGCTTCGGAATTTGAAAAAAACGGCATTATTCCATAACAGGTTTAAAGGTTATGTGAAGACAGATGTATTATTTATCTTCACAGAATTTCTTCTGTGTGAATGAAAATTTTGGGGTCGGATATATAGTCTAAATTAGGCCCTGGGAATATGTTCAGAAGTATCCATCTCCATCCTTCCCTATCCAATGGACATTGTACCTTTGATAAACGGCGACATACTTTATGCTATCAAATAAATTTTCACAAAATAATCCATTATACAAATGTTACACAGAATGTTGCTCAAATCACGATTTCAAACCCTAGAGTAAAAGAAAAGCAGACTTAGCCAAAATTAAAGAAAAACAATGTTACAATGTTTCTTTACAATCATAGGCAGCGCGCTAGCGCTGCCTAAGTAAAGAACGATGTGGGCACAATGTGTTGTTTTTTTGTTGTTTTTTTGTTGTTTTTTTTTTCTCCCTACCTAGGCACTTCGTGTTGAAGGAGTTGTCATACAAAGTTCGAAAAGGGCTCATTCGATTGAAAATTGGAGTGGCTAGTGTCCTTTTTAATAGTCGAAAGTGATTTGAGGGCGACTAGCCCCCTCCCACGCCCATCATTCCCCCAAACACATCCAATCAAAATTTTGAGATAGACATTTTGTTCAGCGTAGTTGATTTCCAGATAGAAAATGTGTTTTTGAGGAGGACACTCCCCCAAAACCCTCAGGGCAAAGGTTTTAAGTTATGCCCTGAGGGCATATAAGGTTTTTATAGAAGGCGTTATCATGGAAACTTCTAAACACGCTCATTCGATTGGAAATTCAAAGCGCTAGTGCACTTTTTAATAGTCGAAAATGATTGGAGGGCAACTATCCCCCTTCCCCCAGGCCCATAATTCCCCGAAACACATTCAAACAAAATTGTTTATAGAAGGCGTTTTTTTTGGTAATCCTGTATTATTCAGAACACACTCGAGAAGAGAAGTTGGGTTAATCCGAGTGAAATATACCAAACTATGTTGAAAATATAATACTTCAGTTTATATAATAATATAATTTGGGCTATATATTTGCACATTAGTGGGTGTGGGGGTAAAGTAACCTAACCTTGTCCCACCCACTAAAGAGCAAATATATAGCCTAAATTATACAAGTCCAATGCATTCTGTCACCCGCTATTTGTCTTTGTGGCTATGAAACCGGTTTTCATAGATCGTACATTCAGCAAACTTCTCGAGTGTGTTCTGAATAATACAGGAGTACCTTTTTTTCAATGAAAATACCACAGGTAAAGTCCTAGTTAAACTTGTTTTTATCTTGGAAAGTAGCTGAGCTAGGTGAATGCAAACTTTCAGGAATGAATCCAGGGCATAAAATATAGCCAAAGAAGGTGTTATAAAGCTACTAAGGTGGAGCCTCAATATATTGAAGTTCCCTTGAAGGGTAACTTCAAGGGGAAGATATGTGATTGGTAGCCACAGGGCAAATGTCCTATATTTATACTACCGGGCTGGTGGCCAATCTCTCAGTTCTGACTAAGTTAGGCCTAGCCGGTAGACCTAATTTCTAGCTCAACCAATTAATGGTTGAGCTACGGGAAGCTACGAAAATTCACATTTTTTTTGGGGGGGGGGGGTAAAAATTATTTTTTTAAATCAAAGGGTTGGAGGCCATTTTGTTAATATTCTCAAATGAAAATACCAAACAAAAGGGCAGCTTTGGTCAATATATACAAGACTCCATAATTGACATTCACATAGGAACAAAGAGAACATGCTGTTTAATTCTTTTTTGTATGCTATTTCCAAACATAATAACCAATTCTCTGGCAAATACACCCCCCCCAAGGGTCCCATATACAGCCCAAGGCAGGGGCGCAGCAAGAGAGAGGAACCCTTCTCCCAAAGGTTTTTTCCTAGATAATTTCGACCACACTGCCTTTCCATGACGATAAAATAAAAGTACAAAATAGGATAAAATCCTTTTTAATAGACAGTGTATAATAAATTTCACAAAAATGCCAGATATTTCGGTCACATTTACAGTGACCATCATCAGTAGTAAAACTTACTGATGACGGTCATTGTATATGTGACCGAAATATCTGGTATTTTTTGTGAAATTTATTATACACTGTCTATTAAAAAGAATTTTATCCCTATTTTGGACTTTTATTTTAAAGGTTTTTTCTGGTTCTACATTGCTGTTGGGAAGTAAAGCTCATGTCCTGGAAAATTAGTTAAGTATAAATTAAAAAAATGGAAATATATGGGGAAGTTTTCTAAAATAATGAAAGGGCAAAATACAACTATGATTCCATGCAAAACACAGGTACGTTTATGGCCACATACACAGAAGAGGTTCCAAGCATCAACAAGTCTTTAAACCGAGGACATATGCTTCAAGTCAAGGGAAAGAGAGAACTTTTGAAGCTGATTGTATCTACACCATTTTCTATAGCCACAAAAGGACTAGCAATTTCGTGAGCACAAAGACTTTGGGACACTATCAATTAACAAAACCATTCAAAATGGTTTTGGCAACCTCAGAGCTTTGAATCTGGCAATACTGCTTTGATGAATCACCTGGAAAAGCAGGGGGAAATTCAAATTATTTAAGCAGACAAACTCAAAACAGGATCATTTCAATACTTAACAGCATTGTCTTGAAAAAAAAACTTGTGGAGAAAGTGAAAGATTTTCAGTGGTGTCAATGAAATGATAGATGTGCATACTATAGCCCAAATGACAGTTTGTGTTAAGTTTGTCAACATAGAAAAGTTCTTGCAGTTCATTCCTATAACTGTTATATCTGAAAAGAGATTAGCATATGTAATACACAAACAGGGGCGGATTCAGTTTTTTTTTGGGGGGGGGGGCAAAATAGGTTGATCCAATAAACTTGCGTTAGGAGCACGTTTATTAACGCAAACTTGCGTTAATTAAGTAAATTACACTACTTTAGACTACGTTAGGGGGCACAAGCCCCCTCCCCCCCCCTCTGGATCCGCCACTGTACGCAAAAACTATAAATGATCTTACACTTCAACCACAATTCATGATAGGTCGAGGATATGGTGGTGCTGTCATGATGAATGGGCATATTAGGGGAGTTCAAGCACTTATAAAGGAAAAGTATCCTAAAGCCATGCATCTACGTTGAAGCTTACAATGCTAAAACCTTTGCATTTCTGAAGAATACTCTGTTCAGGATGTGCAAAATTATATAGGCACAATTGAAAGTGTTTACACTTTTTTTTTTCTTTTTTTTTAATGCCCCAAAAAGGCGAGAAGTTCTTACTGTACAAATTGAAAGAAGCAAAATGACAAAAGAAGAAAAACTGACAAAAGAAGAAAGAAAAAACTATATAAGTTGTGCCCCACTTGTTGGACTAACTGCCACAATTATGTGCAATTATTTGTAGAGTTGCTTCATCCCATACTATCTGCACAAAATAAAGCCTGAATTGATAAGAAAGCTGCCATTGAGGTTCAGGTTCTGCCATAGAGGCTCAAGTTCAATTAAAAAATGTGATTTAAAAGTGAGCCTCTCTGTAGTCAAGTGTGTGTTTTCCCAGATTTTGCCATTAAGTTTGTACTTGGAGAGATAATCTCGACCTTCCTGGTACTGTAAAGTCAGCAATAGAAATTAGTAGCAACCTGAAATGAGGCAGACATCCCACATTCACCTATTTTTAAGAAACTTAGCGACAGATATGAACATTTGGGGATCCCTGTTTTGAGACCAAAAACAATAGGACAGCAAATAATGAGACACAATGCTCTGGCCATTTCATTTGAGGACTACAGCAGGAGGTCACTATTTAGGCCATTCCTTTCCTTGAAAACTCTATCCAGGCTTTTGCCCAAAAGATTGAATTGCACCAGAACATATCATCACCCTTCCAGAAATACAAAACAAATACGTTTTTTTTTATTGAAATGCATGGTTCAAATGGTGTTTTTTTTTTACCTTTCAATGAGGGAGGTGTAGTCTTGGCTCAGAAATGAACCAGTTCAGAAAGTGGGAATCAAAACACTTCTAGAATTACGAGGCTAGCAGAATCTTATTGACCTTGAAACTTCAGAAGGTGTATGTTGAGATTGTTCCATTTTGGCAAACTTTGAATAAAAATAAGAAACAAGAATGCTATTGAGACTTTGCAGCACTACAATACTGATCTCTTGTCTGTGGTAAATGCATTACTTTACACTTTGGCAACAATTCCAGTCACTACTTCTATGCCTAAAAGGTCATTTTTATTGCTGAAGCTGCAAAAGACCTACTTGAAAATCAGAACTTCCAGAGAACAACTTAGATAGTCAGTAAATAGCATACAAAAACAAACAAACTGGGTCCCTGAGGATGAAGTATGTGATAAAGTTACTAAAAAGTCAAAAAGACCCAGCATTTCTTTGTAAAAAAAAAAAAAAAAAAAACAACTAAAAAATATTCTTTTCCATTTTTTGGCATTATAAAAAATTTTAAATTACATGTAAAATTCAAGTTTTCCCAATATGGCACATGGTGTAAGCAATACATCAGGGTAAAATTCTAGATCAGGGGCTTCTTGGTATCTTGGAAGGTAGTTGAGTTAGGTGAATGAATCTATGAGCCCATGAATCCAGGGCCTAAAATACATCCTGAGAATATATTGCCAAGGTACTATCTCTACATTACCTTTACCTTAATTCACACTTCAGAGTGGTATTAAGTTCTGTACTGGCTCTGTTTTGGTCTGTGTCAATAATAACAACGTAATGTAATGTCACTGTTTGAAGGGCCCAGTGACACTCCATAAGAGAGATGCAATTTAAACCTACTTGGCAATGGTGACTGCAAGGTAGGTATGATTCATAAGAACCATTCTCCAGTGGTTTAGAGTTGACAATGCTGCACAAAAACAACTTTGAATAGAGTGTGATACCCAAAGCATCTTTGATACCCTTTCCTTATTTCTAGGGCTTAGAAGATTGCATAGGTGACAGATCAACATCCATCTAAATTTTGTCAAAAAATACATTTTACCTTGATTTTGAGTTTTCTATATCTTTTCATTGGCTCTGATTTTTGAAAATATAATTCCTACCATTTCAGTGGGATTTTAAGTCTCTTCAAGGTTTTTTAAGTTTACAAACCTTTAAAACCATAAAGGTCAGGACTGAGTGAAGGTATGACTTGTGAGGTTCAAAATACTTTCAGTGTGCCTCAATTCAGCAGATCTATTTCTCAAGGTCTAATATGTATGACACAAAGATTATAAAAGGCCAGTCCCCTTAGGATGAGCAAAGAGAGAATAAAGACACTTCAAAATACTTTCCCAAAAGAGTTTATTTTAGGTCCTGGATTCATTCCTGAAATTTTCATTCAACTAACTCACCTACTTTCAAAGATAGCAAGAACCCTAAAATAGAGTTTTACAAAAGTCTTTAGGGGGGATTAACTGTTTTTAGGGTGGCAGAGATAACCTAACTAGGTCCAATGCTGGTGTACCTAGGGTAAAACCCCCAGCTCACAGACAGCATCTAATCTCAGATGGATACCCTAATTAAAAAGTAGGCCTATGCAGGGGTGTCATGTATGTTTTTCTAACACTGCCAAAAAATTTTGTTCAATAAAATAAAGACCAAAAAATAGTGACCTTTTAAAGTTCAAGGTAAATTTGCAGTGTGCCATATAAACATCATTTGATGTTTTTTTATGCTCTTTCATAATTCATATAAAATACCTTCAGGGCCCCTTTAAGGGCTCAAGATGCAATTTGCAACAGAAGCAATTATTTTATTATGAAAGAGAATAAAAAAAAGGCATCAAATGCTGTTTTCATTTTCATCTTAGCTAAATTATAGTGCCACCTAGAAATTTAGGTAAAA